>NC_056746.1:1042663028-1042800528 GCF_019279795.1 Protopterus annectens
GCTCTGACCATTGGTAGGGTTGCCACATTTTCATATGTACAGGATGGGATATATTCTGGACACACCAGATTGTTTAGGCCAACACATGCCCACGGTCAGTACAGGGTTTAGAACATTCATTATTTTCCTAGATGAGAGCCTATTCCTGTAGCACTTTAGTTGCTTATTCTGTTTCTTGTACAATTTACATATTTTACATCCAGAAATAACTGTTTTAGGCAACTGTTACATGAAATATGGTGCATAGTTATTTCCTACAATCACAGGACATTTGCCATTGTATCATTCTTGGTCAGGACACACCTACCTAAACAGTGACTGTCCCTCACGCAGTGGGTCAGGAGGTACCCTGCTTACATCAGCGCCTTAATCACCCTATTTCCAAGTGCCACTATGCGACTGTGTACAATATATTCTCTCGATAATTCATGTGGGGAGACATGTATCACGGGCAGGTGTTTGATCCTGGGTAGTAGGTTCTGCATGACCGTCTAGAGGCTGAACAGTCTCGTGAACCACTACTGCACATACAACTTGTATCCAGATGTCTACAGGACTGGACATCATGTCGTGATACCAAGTCTGATGTTTACACAGGATACTTATCCCATGAGGGATATCCAAAAATTGAACAAGCCAATAACTGTCCATTCTTCTGGATTTATGAAAATGTGTTAGAGTTTTACATGCAAGGGATACATAGTTTGAAATCCTGACACTGCCTAGGGTGACACGGACTACTACATATGAGTAGTGGTCACTATGTGTAGATATGGCTGCGCGAAGCTAGTAGCCCGAGTATGGCTGGATTTGGTGGACATTCAGGAAGGGGGGCGGGTTGTGTGCTGTAGAGGGGATGATGGGCATTCAATTATGCATCCAGGTGTGTTGCATTTGGATGGCCCACTTCCATCCAGACCATTCTGTGGGTATGTGCCGGTGACATTTCTGTACATGTGTATCGCACATTTTAATATTCATATGTTTGTGTGATTGTGTTTTACAGTATGGCCTGTCAGGTTGTATTGCGGATGTGTATGCTTGTTCTTTGTGTTTCTTTCTGATTCACCCGCTGATCCCTCATACACTTCCAGTTCACCTACTGTGCATCTAACACAGTCTCACCTTTGTGGATTATACCATTACCCACCCCCCACACACACATATTCCTGACACTCCATCCATCCCTTCTTTGGTTGATGGCCCATGGCACGGTCAAGGGAACACATTGCATACACTACATATGTCAGGTACCTGTATGGTTGTGAGGACTACCCTGGCATTTTTCACCTTCCACATGCTGTACATCACGCACATAGGTACACGCAAATACTTATCTTTCATGACATGGTAGGTACACCCGGGTAATACCCGTTCAACTTTGACACATCCTGACAAGAATGGCTTGGACCGCATATGGGCGGATTTTGGCCGAATGCTCTGACCATTGGTAGGGTTGCCACCTTTTCATATGGCCAGGATGGGATATATTCCGGACACAAATCAGATTCTACAGGACAACACATACCCACAGTCAGTAGTATGGATAATACTTTTGTTTTATGCCTACATGTTAGCTTATTGTTGTAGCAGTTTATATGCTCCTTCTGTTTCATTTACTTGCTTATTCTATTTCTTGTAACATGTGGTATGTTACATATGGAAATAACTATTGTATGTGACTATTACATGCGATGTGGGACATAATTATGTCATACGGTCGCAGGATATTTTACATTTATAATGGTTTTGGTATGGGCACAACTGCCCAGCTGTGTAGTATCCCTCACAATGTGGGACAGGTGATAACCCTGACCATTGGGCTAGACGTAGCTATTGGCGGTGCGCTAACATGATCCGTTTCACTTCCACTTGGTATAACTATCTACACTGCATTAGAATAAGGGCACACGGTTTTAAATGTCATTTGTTCGAGGGATGGAGACTGGATATTCGCTAACGTGCATTTGTGTTTGCTTCTTAATTTTGTGTTCGCAAGCACTGTCTTGCATGCTTTGCATATGTTTCAGCATCCACGGACACTGACAGGTGTGATTACTATTGCAGGCAGATTGTAATATTCAAGCATTTTAGGTTGCACATCAACAGCCGACATTTCCACGCCTCCTTGCGGCACTTCGACATGCCCCATGCACTCGCACTCATTTTCTATGCATGTGGCTGTGGCGGCAGCGCACCTTTATTAATATGCATATGGCACTACTGCTCCATCTACACACCACACAGTCGGCGCAAGCCTAACGCCGGCCTTGCACCGAGCTTCATGAATCCTGGGGTGTGACTATTATAGTTATTTATTTATTTCATATCACAATCAGATAATCTGAAATGTACACAGCAAGTAAAATGACTATAATTGGTTGGCATGGAGACCATCTGGAGATAAAAGTGGCTTAACCTTGCTGTTGTTTAGTCACTGCAAAATGACAGTCACTTGATCTGACATGAAGATGAAGTTAGTGCTAAGCTAATTGTTGTGAATCTAGTACTGCTATGGCTTATGTGTGTGTGTGTGTGTGTGTGTGTGTGTGTGTGTGTGTGTGTGTGTGTGTGTGTGTGTGTGTGTGTGTGTGTGTTTGTGTGCTGGCAGGTTATAGTATACCTAAGAATAATAAGCTGGCCATAAGACATAGCTACTAATCCCATCACTGTATATCCTTAAAAAGCTTAATATGGCTTGAGCTCCCCCACATGCTTCAAATATCACAACTACAAATTGCACACAGCATCCTAAATAGCCTCAACTCCTACCCTGCCCATACATCCATAATTACACCATATACACCCAATTGTGACCTCAGAAGCACACAACAAAACTTTCTGCAGGAGACCAAGCCAAATAAAAATATTGGAAACATACTTTACAGTCATTCAGTTGCATACTCATGGAACAAACTGCCATTGTCCCTTTGTTCCACTACCAAAAGTGGCTAATTCAAAAAGCAACTAAAAATTCATTTCCAACATGCATGGATATGTACTTATCAGGAAATTACCTAATGAATTTTTCTTCTTCTCTCAATTAATATATCTGCCTGGTATCTGCCTAAACTGGCTACATATATTGCTCTCTCTGCAGTTAGTACCTATGCTATTAAATGCATCTTTGTTTACTATGCTATGATGTTACTCTGATTTTTTTTTTATATTAGGCATTGCTACATTCCTTGAAAATAACTTAATCCTAACCAAATTTCTCAAACATATTGCTACTGCATTCTCACAATACTGTACTTTTGCCTTGTATATATTCATATTGTATCTTTCTGTCTGTTTTTGTACATTTAAGTATCTCAAAACTTGAATTGTTAGGTTTTTCCTATTTTTAATTACTTTCCTGTAGCTTTTCTCCTTGGGTCTCTGCTGAAAAAGGGCTCTCTGGGACCAGTCAGACTAACCCGGTTAACAAATGTAAAAATAAATAAATAAAATACAGTTGTTTTCTCTTCCATCACAGACAACAGTATTGCCCACAATAACTGGCTATCTTTCATGGTATGGCAGAAGGAGGATGTCTGTGAAAGTAACTGCTCATTAATATAGCAGTGCACTGAGTAGTGATGCCATCTCACACTGCTTAGCTGTGGTTGAAATTTTGGCAGTAGATTTCTTCTGTGTGGAATTTGCGTTCCCTCCCTTTTTCTTTGTGGATATAACCATGAGCTTTGATTTTCTCCATTGTCCAAAGGACATGCCATAGTGAATTTGTATTCCTTCAATTACTGAAACGTCTTTGATCAGTAGTGTTCTTAATTTAAAAACAGCGTTTGCAATATGAAGTGTTAGAATGAAACATTTTAATATTATTTTTAATTTGCATTTTTTGGGGATTTTATACTGTTTGTATGGTGTATATTCATTTTATGTTGATTTGTTACTTTGTGTATAGGACATTTGTGTATCAGTGTTTTGTAAATGAGAGGTATGCTAACCACTTGATGAGATCATGTGACTTTTACAGGCATTATAAATTGATCTGTTTCTTACATGATGTTATTATAATGAAGTCCACTTTACCTGGATGAAAATGCTAAAATTATGTTATATTAAATCAGTGTGACGACATTCGGCTCCTGACTTCAGTTTTGTATTTTTGTTACTACAGTATCTCAAGTGACTTGAACTTATCACTACTCCCCACTTTCTTTAAAGATAGGGCAAGCCTTAGATGAAGTGTTTCACTATGAAAAGGACTAGCTTCACAATGTCCCTCTGATAGCTTTCCCCAGCACAGATCCTCCAGCATCCTTTCTCTTTTCACCCCATCTTTGCCTCCTCACACCACCCAAATTATGTTTTCCTGTTTTTTTTTTTTCGGAACATTCTTATCAGGGAAGACTACAGTCTAATAACTATAGGTTAGCCCATGAACTAGTAACTTGTATCTCACTAGAATTATAAATTTTAAAGTCACCACTGTTGTTAGAAATGATATCACAAAATTCTACAATGGATACTGTCAATATCTGCCTCTCCCCCTGCCCATATGTGTAGTCCTGATGGTATTTAATCTTTCCAGTGTGTGGGTCTGCCGTTCACTCCCTCTGATTTCTCAGCTTCTCAGACTTCCTGAGGGATGAACATTCTAAAGGGTCAACCTCAAACTTGACCTCAGGATATCCTTTGGGACTAGAAGTCATATCTCCATTAAAACCATTCCTGTCTCATTGTTCTCATTAGCACAATTGGAGGAAAAAATAGATGTATTAATTTGTTGATTACTAAAATTGGGGGGATATGCTCTACCTGCTTCGTAATCATTCTAATCCCTCAATAACTTCTTAGATTTCCTAACCTTTAAATTAGATATAATTTGATCCACCCTCACCAGTATAGGCCTATACTCATCTTTTTTCATCGCAAACAATAAATCAGTTTGAATACTAGTAGCAAGTCTAGAAATAGTGTCTAATAACTCAGACATTTTTCTGTCATTGTCTCTGATAAGTACTTCTATTAATTCACAAACATGTTTGTTAAATAACTTTAGTAACTCACTGTGTAACTCTGAGCCCTTAACCAGTCCTGCAGGAATTTTCCAGGTATGCAGCCCTTTGGGAATATGCTTGACCCTTAGACATTCACAAAAATAACTGCTTTCCAGTTGCAGTTTTTGATATTTAACCGCTGAATCCTGAAGTAGTTTCAGTTGGATGAAAGTGCTAAAATTGTGTTAAATCAGTGTGAAGATATTTGGCTCCCAACTTCTGTTTTGTAATTTGGTTTATTTGTACCTTTTTTAAGTTCTTGGTGTTAATTGGTATCATTGCTATTAAAGGAGTTGGTCAAGCAGATAGTCCTTCACACCTGGTTTGCAAAGAATTAGTTTCCCCTTAATAGTAATTTGATTTTGCTAATTCAAGAAATGTCACAACAGTTTCCCAGACTATGTAATATTTGAGATTGTGATTCCAGTGCTGGTAGCAGTAATCATCAAGGTCTCAATGGAAGGACTCAAGATTCTCTTTTTCCCAGAATTACACCACCTCAAAGACAGCAAGGCTACCATGCCTATAGTACCAATGAGGTGAATAGTAATACGCATGCCTTGGGTCCAGTGGAACTGCACACAGTTTACCATTGTTCCAGGAAGGATGCATCTCGCTTCTCAAGTGGTTAGACAATGGCAATGAGTGACATTTTGTTACCATAATTCACAATAATACTTTTGGAAAGATTAATCGACAATTGAAACAGTTTCAGGATTCAACTCTTAAATATTGAAAACTACAACTGGGAAACTGTTATTTTTGTGAATGTCTAAGGGTCAAGCATATTCCCAAAGGTTTACTTACCTGGAAATTTCCTACAGGACAGGTTAAGGACTCAGAGTTACAGCATGAGTTACTGAAGTTATTTAATAAGCATGGATGTGAATTAATAGACGTACTTATCAGAGACAATAATAGGAAAATGTCTGCATTATTAGAGACTATTTCTAAGACTTGATAATAGTATTCAAACTGATTTATTGTTTGCAATGAAGAAGGATGAGTGTAATTCCATATTTTTGAGGGTGGACCAAATTTTATCTGATTTAAAGGCTAGGAAATCTAAGAAGTTATTGAGGAACAAGAATGATTACAAAGCAGGTAGAGCATATCCTGCCCCCTCCCCAATTTTAGTAATTATCAGATTAATACACCCATTTTTTCTTCCAATCGTGCTAATGAAAACAATGAGACAGGGAATGGTTTTAATGGGGAAATGACTTCTAGTCCTACAGGACATGCTGAAGTCAAGTTTGACATCAACCCTTTAGAATTTTACCCCTCAGGAGGTCCAAGAGGCTGAGAAATCAGAGGAAGTGGACCACAGACCCACATACTGGAAGGATCAAATACCATCAGGACAACACATACAAGAGAAGCAGGGGGAGAGGCAGATAACAGTATCCATAGTAGAATTTTGTGATATCACTTCTAACAATAGTGGTGACTTTAAAATTTATAATTATAGTGAGATACTACTTATCAGCTCATGGGCTGACCTTTTCAAAAAGGGCCTTACATTTGTTCCAGCTAGAAAAGTCAGAATTAATGATGTTCTGATTGACTTGAAATTATTTTCAAGGAAACTTCATTTAAGTTTTATTTTAACAATGACAATGTTAAGTGTGTTTATGACGGCCAGAACTGTCAGAGACCCAACACTGTTAATCCCCTGATGCACCCTATGGTGTCTATTTTTGATAAAATGTGTGAATTTGTTATTAGAAACGTGTTGCACTACAAAACCAATAAACATTCCATTTTCAATTTGAGTCCAACTGAGTGGGAACTTTTAAGGGACATCACTAACAGTAGACAGTTGAAAGTGATGAAAGCAGACAGGGGGGAGTGGACTAGTAGTCATGAACATGAATGATTATATTAACAAAATGTTAGCCCTATTATGTACAGGCACATATGAGGAAGCCTCTATCAAAGATTCCAACTTACTTTGGTATTCCAAAGATCCGCAAGAGTGTGGTTTATCCTACATTGCATCCTATTGTGGACGCTAAAGCATCTAAGACCTTCCCATTAACAAGATAAACTGACCAACAAATAAAATAGGTGGTGGGCAACATCGTGTATCTTTATAAGAACTCTTGGTATTTTTTATCTAAAATTTCCAAGAATCCATATTCTGCTGAATTATTTTTTGCAACCATCGACATCCAGGACCTTTTTTCAGTTATCCATCATGATATTGGTCTTGATTGGTTCTATGAGATCTTATGCTTCAACACTGACTTTGAACATACTAAAATTAAAACTCTGAGGACATTAATGGAAGAAATTTTGGAGAACAATTTCATTATTTTTGAAAACCAATTGTTCAAATAATATGGAGGAGTTGCGATGAGGGTGACATGCTCCCCCATTTTTGCCAATTTTTTTTGCCTAATGAGAAGATAATTATATATTTACTTCTGAATATTAGAATAGCTGGTCTCTTTATGGATGCTTTTTAGATGATATGATTATATTTTGGACTGATAGATCAGATTAATCCATTTTTTTTCAATATTTACATACCACCACAGACTAAGTTCCTAAAGTTCACTATGGATTTCCAGTTTGAACAGGTCAACTACTTGGATGTTTCAATTTATAAAAATAGAGACTTGAAGAGTTTTGAATCCATAATATATAGAAAATTGACTTACTCCAACTCTTTATTACATTACAATAGTTGGTACCCCATGCACCAAAAAAGGTCCCTTGTTAGATTATCACAAATGGTATCCAACAATTTAAGATTTCAGCAAGAGTGTGTTAAACTTAAATTAATGTTTGAGAAGAGACAATACCCCAAATATTTTTTTTCTAATATTTTCAATGAGATTGAGAATAAAAGATTATCATCTATTTTAGTCCTTTGCTTGTATAGACCATCAGTGGCAATCCAATTCTTTATCCAGGGATACTGACACGACTCAGGGTGAATTTAGTAGAGCACTTATTTTACCATTCAACACTGATTATTTTGACACCAAAGAGATTGTACATAAAAAATTGGAACCTTTTTAATATTGATCAGGAATACCTTAAAATGATGGGACAGATACCCAGAATTGTATACAAAAAGGATATATGTTTTAAAGCATTATTATAAAGGACTAAAATCTTGGCTGGACATAGTACAATGTGTGGGCATTGTTCACAGTACCAACATATGTTGGAAAGGTCTAACGTCTGGGTAGAAGATCATGGTGAGGTTAAGTTAAGCCAAAATGATTATTGTTCGAGTACTGGTGTGGTTTACGTCACACAGTGCCAACAATGTACTCATTTTTACATTGGGAAAACCAAGCAGGCACTGAGAACTAGAAGTTATTAACACTGTTAAGACATTCAAAAGCATGATGAAAGGAAAGCTTTATACAAACATGTCACCAGCAATAGTATACCTGAATTAAAATTTTATGCCATTGATCATGTTAATTTGGGCCAACAAGGGGGTCCCTCTGATGATTTTTTAGAGTTTAAGGAACTGAAATGGCAAATAAAAACAAATGTAATGTTTTTTCCAGGTTTGAATGGGTGTAGATCACAATAAACTCATCAGTGTTCTCTCCACCCTAAACCTTAGCAGCTCCTCTATCGCATGGTTCCATAGCTACTTACCAGGACGACTGCAAACTGTCCAGTGGCAATACCACCTTTCCCCTCTGCTCCCAGTTGCTTTAAGGGTTCCATAAAGCTCCATCCTTGCACTTCTGCTATTCTCTCTTTTCACCAACCAGCTCAACACCTCCACACCACACACCTCTGTAGTAGAATACACAGACAAATTCACCCTAATATGTGCACCACTCACACTGCAAGACCTTCATACCATAACCCAAGATTCCTTTCTATCTTTTGAAACATGGCTCACTAACTCCCAACTCATTCTGAATCCCAACAAAACTAAGATCCTTCTTTTTAGCCCAACTAGATCCCCCTTGTCTTCCCAGACTTTTACTATCTTGTCCAGAAACAAAGCTATAATTTCCCCAATAACTCACACTAAACTGCTTGGTGTCAAAATTGACAATAACTTGAAATTTGATATTCACATTGCCCAAACCATCAATACGGTCCACAGAAAACTATGTGTCCTGTATGGAAGCAAACAATTTCTTACAAGAAACACAAAAGCTACTATAGCTTGTAACACCTCTTATCAGCTCTCCTCTATGCCTCCCCATAACTAACCAACCTCTCCAAAACTGACTTCATCAAACTGGAATCCTGCTATAATAAAATAGCAAGGTTTGCTACTGGTGTATCTTATAGGTCACATCATCGCGCATCTCTTAAACAACTGAATTGGCTTGAACTTCCTCAACTTCTGCATTTTAATCAACTAACCTTTGCACACAACTCTCCACCAAGCTGATAACACCCCTGCTCTCCAAAATATTCTATATCCATATGCCACTTCTAGATATCTCCATTCTAGTAACCAACACCTTTTAGATACCACCAAAGCAACAACTTAGCTGGGAATTCTCTTTTCTAACTATATTCCTAAAATATTGAATAAGCTGCCATCCTGCGTAACCTCAATCATCTCCATCTCACAATTTAAAAAGCTCCTTAAGTCACACTTAAGAGACACCTGGCTATGTTATTGCAGCTCTTCTGGATAAGCCTCCCTTAGTATCCTTGCAAATTACTGTCCTTGGGAAATAAAAAATATCACAGCTAGTATTAACTACATCTGTAGGAAAATGGCATTTGGTATCATTAAATTGTATTCTACTCATTATGATGTATAATGTGAATCCTTCTAGCTAATAAATTGAAATTTCCACCATTATGTATCTGTTATTTGCTATTGATGCAGTAATTCCTAAATGTTTGTTAACTTCTGTTATGTCTGCAATTGATATCTTTTTTACATGTTTGTTAAACTCTAATTAGCTGTAACTGCAGCTTTTCTCCCCTGGCCTACACTGAAAAAGGACCTGTGTCCAGTCAGACTTTCCCAGTAAACAAATGTAAAACAAATGTAAAATAAATAAATAAATAAAATTGAATGAAGTGACTTTGACTAGTAGTGTTCTTATATTAAAAGCAGCATTTGCAATATTACATGTTAGGATGAAATGTTTTAATATTATTATTTTCAATTTGAATTTTTTTTTTATTTTATCCTGTTTGTATGGTGTATATTCATTTTTATGTTGGTATGTTATTCTGTGTATAGGACAGTTTTATATCAGTGATTTTTTTAAATGAGAGGTATGCTAATTACTTGATGAGATAATGTGATTTTTTGAAGCATTATACATTTATCTATTTCTTACGTGATGTTATTCTTATGAAATCCACTTTATCTGGACGAAAGTGTTAAAATTGTGTTATATTAAATCAGGCTGAAGACATTCGATCCCGACTTTTCTTTATATTTTAGTTTATTTGTGCCATTTTTTTAACTTCTTACTGTAGTAGCAACAAAGGGTACCTTAAGTGGCCATAACACCAGAGGTCACAGAGTTCTGTTCCAGTGCATTAAATAAACAGCTTCCCCTTCAAATAACAGAAGAGCTGGATGGGCCAATAACTACTTCAGTAACAGCAAATACACTTTGGTATTTGTACATTTGCTATACAAAGGATTACATTTTTTCAAACCTGGAATGATTCTAGTCTTATTAATGAAGTTGACAGGTTTGGGTTGGAATGTTATTAGGAATGACAGGTTTATCATCATTGTTAGGGAAGAAATGTTCAAGTGCAGTGACATTTGTAAAAAAACATAGATTGTTTTAGGAGATGTCAAGTGGGGAGTGTTTATTATACCAGGAAAGTCTGCAGTGAGTCACTTGCATGATTTACTGTTTGACTAAGGAAGAAGAAAAGGTACTAGGTTGTTGTGCACTATTTCCATTAAAACTTATGAAGGAATCCTTTCAAGCAGCATAACCCTATATAAACTTTAACGGTAAGCTCTATGGCTGCTAAATTATAACTGCAGTTTTTGGAGAAGAGGGAAGGATAAGCAGTGACACAATGTGAAACTGAATAAGGAAATCTTGACAATGGTTAACTGGTTAGTATTGTTAAGGAGATCTGGGAAGATAGCTGTTAATTCAGTTTTGTTTTTGTTTAAATGGTGTCTTGATAGAACTAGACAGTTAGAAGAAAATACACACTAGTAAATTTTGTTTCACTTCTTACTGGAACAATGTTCAAGGATATTCAAATTTTAAAACATACAATAAATAGTATACATTAATAAGCTTAATCCAAAAAGATCATGTGCATTTATGTGTGATTTAAAACAGTGCATCTGTGTGCGTGCGTGTGTCCATGTGGGCGTGCATGTGTGTGTGTGTGTGTGTGTGTGTGTGTGTGTGTGTGTGTGTGTGTGTGTGTGTTGGGACCCCATGGCTTGAAAACCTCCCAGGGAGCAAGGTACACGTAAACTATCAACACCATTATAGCTTGAGACATAATCATACAAGGGGAAATATGATATTATTAACTTTTCAGGGCAACAATAAATGTCTGGAACTTGGCACTTTAAATAATTATTCATCATATGACAGTTCATCTACTGGGACACTGCACTGTCTTAATGGATACTCTGATTTACATGATCCACCTGGGTGTGGAATAACAAATTAATCCTCACATTTTTCTGTAATGGTTAACAATGCTGGAGAATTCTACTTGTATATCTCTTTGTATCTCATTCAAGCTCTTAGTCACCAGCATTTGTGATAAGGTCTTGCTGCCTAGTAGTAAGACAGAGCTGCAGTTTGTTCTTCTCAAAAATTTAATTTCAAAAGTAATACAAGAGAAAGTAGAAAAGTACAAATTATTATGATAGCATTATTCTGTCTGAAGTAATCATCATTGTTTGGTTATAATAATGCAATGTTTCACAATCTTCATTTACCTCTCATAAATACTTTCCTTTCACAACAAAAGATAAAATGCTTTGTCTTATCTGGTTCCTAACCATTCAACAATTTTAACACCTATTAACTTCACACATTGAACAAGACATGAGTACACATACAGTTACAAGAACATCATTTTAAATATATGCATGCATTTTTCATGTAAGTCATTTTTTTAACAGCTGCAATTCACTCCAACATTATTGCTCAAGTCCTGCTTTCCCTTAAATTTCACTCCTCCTCTTCCTCCAGAACATTATTTTGCATGCATTGTTCCCAAACATTCCATTTATTTCTATGCAATTTGTTCTTTCCCTTTAAAAAAAATATTTTGCCTCCAGTTATTTTATCACCTATACAATATTTCATACTTTATTTACATTTGGTATAGATTTTCATCTACCTTTTCTAGTATTTTCTTTTTTGGGGTGGGGGGGCAACTAATAGCATTGAACTCAGCAAGGCCTTACAATGTCTATATAACTTGGATCTTACATTCCAGTTCAAAGCAATCATTTACTTAGTTACAATCATTTGCTCTGGAAACATGTCAAAGTGCTCTATAGGAAAATGTTAAAATCTACCAACTTGTTACATTTGTAAAAAACATGTTTCCAATTATGAACTTATCTCCTAACAGGCTGCAGCAATTGGTAGCCTCCCAAGGGAAAATGTCTAAAATCTGTTTGGGACATAGAAATACTTATGCAAATACTTTCATGCAAAAATCCTAAACCTTCTCAACTTTGCTGCAGACGTGGGAGTCATAAAGATGCCTTCTCTCTGTTCCTTTGTAAATTGCATTTCCGGTTGCTCTCTTTCCAATCTTTTCCAGTCTCTTCTGATTGAGTCTTAAAGCTGTAATGTAATATGTTATATGCCCATACTAACTACCCCCTTTTCAATGATACTGTTTGTCCCAGATTCTATTGAAAACTCAACTAGAGGTGTTTTTTCACTCAGCACTCCCATATCCCTTTCTTTTTGCATGTACGCTGTTATCAGTCCCTGGTAGGGAAGCTGTCTCTAACCTGCAGTCTAACCATCCACTTGGCTTCATTTCACTCTATTATCATAGTTATTTGCTCCCAATATCTTTGTTCCTTTGCTAATTTTCTCCAATAAATTCCAGCCTCCTCTTCCTTATTTATACACCCTTACTTGCAGTAATCCCTATTGATAAAATGTTCTTTCTCCATTCCTATGTTGGCTTTGTTCTTAGAATACTTTCTACAACTTTATAAATATAATATTCAGTAGAACCGATGTTATTCTCCTTAAGGGCCTGTACCCAAAATCCTACTCTTCCCTTAGTTTTTGAACCTCACCCCTGTTTCTTCGTCATGTCTTCCCACTTTGATTTGCAACCTTCTGCTTGTTTTATGTATATGAGCTTCAAGTGAGTAGCTCTAAAGTATCCCTTCAAATCAGGTAATCATAAGTTACCTTGTTCATTGAGAAGAAAAAACTTAATCCACTTAACTATTGACCGTTTCCCTTCCCAGATAAATTCCTTCAATTCTTTATTAATTATGGCCACAACTTCTCCTCTGATTGAAAAAAATCTGTCTGACCTGTTTATAAAACTAAAGTGACTAGTTATATTTTCTGCTGTTTTTATCTTATTATCCATATCTATAATCAAGAGCTTCCAATGTCACAATTTTTCTAGTATCTTTTTAATCTCTTCCCACATGTCCTTAGCTACCATAATATAATCCTTTTTAATCCATAAACCTCAATACTTCATCTTATCATGTCCCCATTGCTGGACCAATTCATGTGTGGGTACATAGTTTACCACTAGAGCCGTTTTGTTACATTTTCATTTATTTTATATTTTTAAAAGACTTGAATCTGTGTTAAAATATTCCACAATCAGAGGAGATTGTTCTTTTCTGGCTTTATCAAGCACAAAATATTATCATCTGTGAATAAAGCTATTTTTGATTACCATGCCAGTTATAATTTTGAATTTGTGAGTCTGTTGCTTTTCACATTCCTCTACTTTATACAGATTTGCATAGAATGTCCATAAGTTTTCTCACCATAGACTCCCTAAGGTTTGGCAACAGCCCTACTTTTTGATGCATGATTTGCTGTGCCAAGATTTTTATCAAAAATACTTATTTTATAGCAATTTTTCTAAACTCATGCATATTTATGTACTTATTTATTTACTGGAAAAGTCTGACTGGCAATGAGACCTGATGAGAAAAGCTCCATGGTTACATATGCAAAGTTATTATAACAATGTGCAAAATACCTATTAAAACAAAATCATGTATAAGGTTAAAAGAGAGACATATCAATTGTTCAACAATAAATTTATTGCACTGCGCAATACACATACATTTCAGAAAATTTTTACGGAAAAGACAATACTGCAGATAGTTAGGCACTCAAGAGGTGAGGGGGTAATGATAATTGGCTGGCCAGGATGTGATGAAGCAAGTATTAATAAAGGCAGAGATAGAAACAGACTGATATATTTTTGTGCAGTAGAAAGGAAATCCTTGGATAAGGATTGAGATTAAGATTAATATGAGACGAGATACAGCTGAAGTTCTGTGAGTGATGGGTTAGTGAGGAATATATATCAGAAGATCAGAAGATATGCAGCGGAAGGTATGTGGTGGCCAGAGAGATGCATGTTGGAATCAGAAGTAGATAAGCACCTTGACAGGCTCAGTGATATTTTAGGGGAGAATTCTTATGATGGTGTATCTTCTTCTTCTCTTACATTAACCTCTAATACTATGTCCTGTAAACACATCTATGTCTAGGTAAGTCTGAGCTCATTCTGTAAGGACCACTACTATGATAGCTGCTGCTTACATATGAGATGCTGAAATATTGTTCTCCTTTTATCCAAATACTTCTTTATTTTCTCTTCAGCACCATGCAATTTCTCCTCCTCCTCTGAGATTCCTGTTCTTCTGCAACACTTTTAGCTTTGACAACCCCTCTAAATAATTTCAATTCCTTTTTTCCTGTATCTATTTATTTCTTATTTTTTGACATATTTGAAGCTCCATTTCATTTCATTCTATTCCCTAGTATCGATTCTAAAGAAATGTGTATCGTCCCTAGTAAGTCTTCAGTCATTTCCATCAACTTCCTCTTAAATTCCTCTCTTTTTTTGCAAATTAGTAGGAAACTGACAGTCTCATTTAAACTCGTTGCCCTGCATCTTTATCTTAGAATGTGGTTAAAAGTTTGAGTAAATCCAGAAAAGTAACCAGTATGAAGTTTTACTCATTATAGTGGATGGTATTTTTCTTATTTATATAAATCTAAAGCTGTTTTGCTTTTACAAAAAAAAAAAGAACAATAACTTTGGATTACTACTTTCACCTCTTTCGTTAATGCCATATTTATTCCTCTGTGAATGAAACAGATTTGGCTACCTCAGCACATCTTATGGTCAAACTGATTTAAAAGAATATTGTCCATCCAAGATGTCTGGGATTTTTTTCTGCAGTTTGAAATGGTGTGTTTGTTTCCTTTAAAGTTTCTAATTTGAAATACAGTTATATGGGCCAAGACAATCTCTGAATTCCTAACTTTTATCGACCCTGAAGCTTGCATAGTTTCCATAAAAGACGTTCTTCACTTTCAGGTAATCATTCCTTTTGCGTAACTTATGTCCATCACTGTTCTTAATTAGAATGTTTTATTGCCCTCTAGTTACCTGCATCATCAGAATTCAACTAAAAGGAATGTGCTTACCATAGACACCCTTATAGATTCTTATTCACCTATTTACCTTTTCTATTTTGTAACTCAGATTAACTGCACCTGTTTGTTTCCTTTCCTCAGGAAGAGATAAGTGTAGTAGTTTCTAAGCAAACTGCTGTTAACTGACTTTAGAGTGTATCCTCTTTTCTTGTGTTAGCCTCACCAACTATTGTCTGCAAACACACTTATTTCTAGATAACTTTGAGTTCATTCTGCAAGGACCACTGCTGCTCAAGTTTCAACTCACATATGAGGGGTTGTAATGTCCTCCTTGTACACTTATATGAAGTACCTTATGTTAGATGTCCGTTCCATGATTGCAGGACTATTTTGCAGCCATAGAACTTTACAGAGTATGTTCCTGGTTCTTTGGTTATTTTTTTTCTATGTCATGCTGAATTTATGCTTTAGGATTTCCCAAAGGTGAAGAATAACCAACACAGAGAGAAAGGATAGAAACATTATTGTGAGAAACTTAATATAAACTTAGTCTGTTTATTTATTTTTGTTCATCGTAACCACCTCTCCTTTCATCGAAGTTGTTAATTTTTCCATGTTTTTTTTTAAGTTGTTTTTTTTTTTCCTTTTGGTTTTATTTGCAGCAATGCGGCATGAATCTGTGAAAGTATGTTGTGTGGGTGCTAAAATGACTAACAGCTGTGCCAGTCCTCATTAAGAAGAGATAGGAGTCAATGATGCCATTTATTTTACAGGAACTAAATAAAAGTCTAAATTCTGTAACTACATAGGTTCATAGGTTCATAGGTTGGTACTAGGCTATCGGCCCTAGGGCCTATGCAAGCCTAGCCATAACAATTCCCTGGATATTTCTTCCCACAATATTTACTTCTTCTGGCCCTGTCTAGCAGGGTGACTGACATGATCCCCGGGGTGAATTTCCTATCTCCCATCCAATCATCAAGGTTCCTTTTGAAGAGAGCCAATGAGGCACTTTGCTTGATATGTATGGGCAGTCTATTCCAGAGTATGGGGAGTCTCTGGGTCAGGAACCTATCCCTCCAGCATGTTTTGTTCATTGTGATGACAAGGTTTAGATCCCTGGAGCGTGTGTCTCTGAGGGATTGGGATTTCTTTAAGTGGAGCATGTCCAACAGCTCAGGGTTTGACATGGCCTTGTATGTTAAGCAGAGATCGCATCTGAATAGACGATATGCCACAGAGTATAGCTGGAGTTTTTTTAGACGGTCAGTATATGGCATCTGCTTTAGGCCTGTGATTCTTTTAGTGAGGTATTTCTGTGGCCTTTCCAGCTGTTGCAGATGTCTTGTGAGGTACATACCAAACGGGGCATTATACTCTATAATGGGTCTAATGAGGGATGAGTACAGTGGGACAATGACCTCCTTTTTGTCTGGATGAAAATCCCTTAGTGATGAGGTGTGCCACATAGAAGGATTTCCTGACTGCTGTGGCAATGTGGATATCGAAAGTGAGACCACTGTCCACCTCTGTCCCTAAGTCTCTCATCACACTTTCGATGTTTAGTGTCCTGCCATCTATGTGGTAATTCATGGGTATGTGTTTTTTTCCAAAGGGGATAACTATACATTTCTTGGCATTAAGCTTGAGCCCATGGCTCTGGCACCAGGCATCTGTTTCTGTAAGGCCCTTTTGTAGAATATCCACATAATTTGAGGATTCAATAATGGTTCCCAGTTTGCAGTCATCTGGAAACTTTTTTAGCCAGAGTCCCTTAGTGTTGGCATGTACTTCAGAGAAGTAGATGCCAAACAAGAGTGGTCCCAGGACTGAACCCTGAGGTACTCCACTTGTCACTTATCTGGAGCTGGATTTGGAGTTGGCTACTTTTACAGTCTGGGTTTTGTCAGTTTGTTAGCAACCCATCGAGTGACATAGGGATTTATGCCCAACTTAGTAAGTTTATCTATGATTCCAGAGTGGGGGATGGTGTCAAAGGCCTTGGCAAGGTCCAGATAGGCTGTGTGGACTGCCTTACCCTCATCCACAGACTGATTCGAAGAATCAATCAGATTCAGGAGACAAGATCGGCCCTTCACAAACCCAAACTGGGTGGGGTCCAGTGTTTGAAGGTTGCCAATGTCTTTGTTTATAAGTTCCATGATAATGCATTCCATGCCCTTGCAAATCAGGCTTGTCAGACTGATGGGATGGTAGTTCTCGGGATCCAAGGTGGATCCTCCCTTGTGGAGAGGGATAACTGTAGCTGTGCGCCACTCAGTGGGCACGAAGCCTGAGGTGAGGCTATGATTAAACATGACACTTTGGTGAGGTGCCAGTTCATTTTGTAGTTCATGTAGTACACAGCCTGTGATGTCATCTGGAAAGATAGTACAACTGCTACTATCAGTAAATGAGTTAGAGCCTTATAAGCCACTTTTCAGAGATAGCTTCTTGTTACCTTGTCTGTGAGATGTTTATAACTTAATAAAAAGTTGCTGTTGCACTATTTATTTGCATGAACTTAAGTGGACCACTAAGATTCTATTCCTTCACAGTCTTGTTACAGAATAAAATAACACCTATACTGTAGGGTCACTAGCTTTTCAAGTGCCCAGAGTGGAACATTTTCTATGGCAATGTACAATTTTGTTGGACAATTCATAACTACAACCAATGCAAGGGAATGGACTTCAGTTGTTTCATATACTATTGAAATGTTTCAGATACAAAATAAGTGTTTTATGCAATTAGTAAAGGAAACCTAGGAAATATTTTTTGTCCTAAAATCTCAGGACATTTGCCAATTTTCATGTTTTTAGCAGGGCACAATCAACGTAGATGAGGGTAAGGTGGTTCACACAGCCTATCTTGACGTTGCCAAGGTTTTCAACACCACCCCCCATTCTGGAATTGTAGCTAAACTCACTAAACTAGGTATAAATCTCTACATCACAAGATGGGTTGCTAACTGGCTTACTGACAGAACCCACACTGTAAAAGTTGCAGACTCCAAATCTGACCTCAAAGCAGTGACAAGTGGAGTGGGTTCAGGCACCTAGGCAGTGCAACATCCACCTGTGAGACAGCCAGATGTGGACACATGGCAGGTTGACAATTTAGCTGCAGTGACAAATGCCTGTGGACAATTCCCTGTGAGAATTGAGGAATCCCCTGCACCCTAACCACAAGTGGCAGATACAAACCCCCACAGTGATACACTGTTCACCCCCTTAGGAGCCACCATGTGCAACTGTCAGTGGAACATGTGGCTGGCATAGCATGCCACGTGGGCATGAAAGTGGTACCATGAAACCTGTGTGGTGTGGGCAAAGCCTTTATTAATGCAATATGCAATGTGATGTGTGTAGTGCTTGGTGCGTACTAAACTCAAAAAGTATCACAACTTGTAGAAATGTGCCACAGCACGGAGGAAATCCTGCACATCACTGTAGTCACACTTATGTTGTAAGATGTGCTTTAGACGATGCTCCCTTACAACAATAGCCTTCCTATGTGGTGTCACAGGCATCCCCCTCAAATGAGATTCCCGTTGGGTATCTGTCAGGTTCTGCTCCTGCTGCAGAACAGACAGAAGGTCGGATAGCTGTACAGTAGGGCGTCCCAGTAATACCTTCAGCCAACGATGCCATGCTTCCACCTGGTTGTTAGTCTGCGGGAAGTCCATTTCTGAGACATCAGACACATTCCAAAACCGCAAAGGGTACGATGATGGCATTCGTGTCTGTGCTGAGCAGCGGGATGCATACTTGCGTGGTCGGCCTCGTACATGATGGTCTAGAAAAATGCCAATAGGCTGAGCACAGTCCGGTAAGGAAGCCACAGTCCAGAAATGCAGGGACAACATCATCCAATGGGAGGAATGCCAATGCAATTAGCTTGCAGATGGTAATTGAGAAAGCAGTGTCCGTGCCATAGAGGGCCACAAGATGGTGATGCTGGATCTGGTGCCAGATGATCTGTGCAAAATGGAATAGGCATCCCTTCAGAATACTCCTAGGGAATGCCTTATGGCTGGCACGAATTGCTGCCTTCTCAAAATCGGTCATAATATACTGTGGAGACAAGATGCATCCCTGTTCAGCGGCCATACCCTTCAGTACCTGCCACAAAGCAGTGCATGCAGACTCCGACTTCCGTGTCATGAGACAGTACACCAGGGGTACAATCCTTGTTGAGGTTGGGGTGCCAATACATCCATGTAATGTATACAGCTGGCGACATATATCAGCCCGTGTGGGGAAGGTGCCATCTCCAAGAATGATGTCGGACCTGCACAGATCAGTCAAATTTTGTGTTGTAGTAAGTAGTACCAAGGAATCTGTCCCATCCATATCTGACCTTCTACAGAAGATGAAGCTGCCACTACAAAGTGGATACTGGCTGACATCAATATCCGCAAGTGTTGCTGGAGGTGTAGCCATGGATGCCCGTGCCCACTGCCATACCCTGGTTATGCTTCGCCGAAGGGTTGCACGACAAGGAATCTCCTGTAGTACGTTGTCATCCGCTGTGCCTAGGACACTCTGCATTACCAAGCTTGGCAGTTCATTACCGGTTACCACTCTCTGCCACAGTTCTGCTCGCAGTGTAGCCACTTGGGCCATTGTTGCATCTGGGCCGTGTTGGTGTGGCAGTGATTTCAGAAGTTCTTCCCCCTCTTCCTGGTGAACAGTGATGGCATGTCGTCTGCACGCCTTTACTCTCCACTCAATACATGCCCAGTACCGTTTCAGTGGTGCTTCACTCTCCAAATGGTAGAGGTACCCCTCAACCACCACCATTGGTTTGCCACGTTGGCTGGGCACTGTGCTGTATCTGTTGCCAAGCAGAACGGGGCTATACAGATACATTGATTCCAGCATGGTAGCAGCACTTGTTGATGGCCTCTCAGTATCCATCACAGCCAGTCTAGCTGGGAACAGGATGTACAACCAGCCTTGGTGAAAGTCCCTTCCAGACGATAGGTTACTCACTGTACACCACCTTGTCTTGTACCCTGTGCAGTAGCACTGCCTGCCACAGCGGCCCTGTACAGCTTTGTGCACTCCACCCATCTCTGACTGCCTCTCCGCTATGGTTTCAGTATCTGCAGTTAACACAACCCTGGAGTTGTCATATGCTTGTAATCTGGTAGGTGTCTACAAAGCCTAACTGCAGCACAGATTCTAAGTGTACTGCACCAGCCCCCTTTAACTCCCAGTTGTTGCTGCTGGCCAATCAGGGTGTTGGGCCCAGTCTCAGTTTCAGTGGCAGAAGTTACATAGGGAGGTATCTCTGTGTTGCACCCTTGTCTGCCTACATGGGACTGCATACTTGTGTACACTCCAATTGCAGTGACAAATGGATGGGTTTGGTTACACCTGCAAGACATAGACTACTGTGGAGTGGGAGATGGGTTAATGCTACTGTGTATATCTCCTGCTACTGGGTTAGTAGTCCATGCTTGCCCAGGTTGGCATGTTCCCACCTGACACTGCACTTAGGGGGCTCTACCAGGACAGGTACTGTTGGTTGCAGGCATGCCTCTCATTTGGGTTGGTCCTATACTAAAGCCCTCCTGCTGTGACATGCTTCATCATATTACACAAACTGGTCTTGCATTAACTTGTACTGTGTGGGGGGTATTGAGTCTGACACTAAAGTGTCTGTTCCTTTAAGGTTACAGCCTGACACATGAGTTGGTATTCTATTCCTCATTGTTCAGGGTTAGCTGTGCTGTGTTTTACTGTTTGTACTGTGGATTGTACTTCCTGCTTCTCGGGGAATGTTTGCTCTGCTTGTGTGGACAACAGGGGTTGTTAAGGTAAGTATTTCTTTTATTTATGTATTTGCTTCACTTGTGTAGCACTACCAATGTGCCATTTGTCTGCTCGAGCAGTTTCTCTTTGCCGGCCGTGTACACTGTCAGTTGACAGCCTGCATTTTCACTTTAGGGGCCGTCTGCATTTGTAGGTTTTCCTACTGCCGTAGATTACCACAGCTTATCTCTCTTTTGGCAGCACTGCTCTACAGTCTAGTGGTGCTGTGGCCTTCTAGTTTTGGCAATTTAGCTCGTGGGCATTTGTCTCGCAATCTACACGCCAGAACCCAAGTGGAGTACCACAGAGTTCTGTCCTGGGACCTCTCTTGTTTGGTATCTACTTCTCTGAAGTACAGGCTAACACAGAAGGCCTCTGGCTAATGAAGTTCACAGATGACTGCAAACTAGGAGCCATAGTCAAGTCCCCAAATGATGTGGACATCCTACAGAAGGACCTCGCTGAGACAGATGCCTGGTGTCAGAGCCATGGCCTCAAGCTCAATGCCAAAAAGTGCAGTGTCATCCCCTTTGGTAAAAACTCTGTACCCATGAACTACCACATAGGCAGCAATCTACTTAACACCGAATGCGTGATAAGAGACCTTGGGACCCAGGTGAACAGTAGTCTCTCCTTTGATAGTCACATCACTACAGTAGTCAGGAAGTCCTTCTACATGGCACACCTCATCATAAAAGGGTTTTCATCCAGGAAAGAAGAGGTCATTGTTCCTCTCTACTCGACACACATTAGACCCATTAAAGAGTACAATGCCCCTTTTGGAATGTACCTCACAAGACATCTGCAGCAGCTGGAAAGGCCACAGAAGTACCTCACAAAGAGGATTACTGGCCTCAAACAAATGCCTTGCACTGACCATCTCAAAAAACTCCAGCTTTACTCCTTAGCATAATGCCTACTCCGAGGTAATCTCTGCCTAACATATAAACCTATGTCAAACCTAGAGCTGTTGGACATGCTACACCTAAAGAAATCCCAATCCCTCCGAGCTACACACTCTAGGGACCTAAACCTTGTCACCACAATAAACAGGGCGTGCTGGAGAGATAGATTCCTGTCCCAGAGACTTCCCATACTCTGGAACAGGCTACCCATCTATGTCAAGCAAAGTTCTTCATTAGCATTCTTCAAGACAAATATTGATGAGTGGATGGGAAATAGGAAATTCCCCCTGGGGATCACTTCTGTGTCTCTGCTCGACAGTGGCACAGGAAAATAACTTTCTTGGGTGGCATAAGCCAGGGAACCTTGTTGGCTAGGCTTACATAGGCCCTTGGGCCGATAGCCTAGTACCTACCTATGAACCTATGAACCTATGAATTAAGACTGTCTTGCATAAAGACAGGCAGGTGGCAATCTTACTATAGTGTACAAAAATAAACTGATGAAATACAGGACAGTAATATAATACTGGACTAGTTCATGAAACATGGTTGCTGGCCAAGGAATGCTTGCTCTGATTTTATTGAGAATGTACTAGACATTATTTAATATTTCTGGTTTATGAACCCCAACTTGGGTAACATCTAGCCTTTCCTTTGTCTATATTCCTGCTGCTGCCACCTACAGCCTACACAATATACTGCACCAGGTAGCCTGTGATAGGTGGTAGCAAGCCCACATTTCTCTAGCTATTGCTCACTATGGAGCCACTGGAATTCAGAAGAAAAGGATAAATAATTGGAAAACAGAAAGCAAAACAGTAGTCTACTCTCAGGTTAAGTTTTTCACACAGCTCTACTATTTGTTCATTTGCATGCCCACAAAGAGGGTGACTCTCCTCTTTCTAATTTTTGCCTGTTACCCTAAACAGAAACTAAAATTGGTTTGGGTCAAGTTGACTAAAGTTACTCAGAGAGCCATACCCTTTATAGTGTCTTATTCCTTCATTGGCATGTCACACTATCATACTAATGTTAAATACTTTTCTTTCTTGAATTTATAATTTCTTCTGCAAACACAGTTACCCATGCTTTGTATATAAGCAAACCTCTCCAGTTCAGATCCTCTATAGGAAGCACTCTCCATAGTCTCCCACTGTTCGTAGCTGCTCAAAAAGCTGGCAGTTTGTGCAGAGGGCATCACCACTGCAGGTCATCTTATTGCATACTACTAAACACTCTCACTTAGACCTTCAAGTGACTCTCCCTCACTCCTTCCCATCTACTAATGATCTGGTATAATGGATAGGTGCTTCCATGTCATCTCTGTTTCTGGCCTGACAGATATGGGAATCCTGAGGCAGTATAGTAACTGCCTCATATTCACTGATAACCATTTAATTTTAGAACAGACAAACACAGTATGCGACAGATGTTGATACACAATGTCATTGGAGGCAAAGCTCTCACCAACACACATGAAAAATGCAAACCAGGTTGTCAGAGTTACATTCAAAGCACACTCTATCAACACTGAGGAACAAACACATTGACTCACATATGGGGAGGTACTCACATCTAATCTACCCAAATCTCCAAGACCTAAAAGCATCTTTCAGTGGTACCACACACCTCACATAACACATAACTCTGAAAATCAAAGTAGCCCTGCTTCCAAGCCCATAAGGCAACACACCACACAGCCAAACATTCTGGTTATTGGGGATTCCATTGTAAGACAGACTGATGTCCCACCTTACTAGGCTAAACAAGGAGAAGATCACAGTGATCTGTCTGGAGCCAGGATCCACCAGATCACACATGCACTTAGGTCTTTAAACCACAAGAACCAGTATGAAGTGGTCATAGTCCACGTGTGCATAAATGACTCAAGCTGTACCTCTGAATATGTGTTCCAAACGGGTATGAAACTAGACTTGAGTAGCATCCTACCTTCATCAGTTATGATACTACAATACCAGTATAAAATGATCAACTTCAACAACTAGCTTATTTTTTGGTGTCACAACAAGGGTATCAAATATCTGTCATCTTGGGGAAACATGATCGACATACCACGATGCTTCGCCACAGATGTTTTGCATTTGTCACCACTTGGCTTCAGAATACTGGCAAAAACTTTATCGATCTCCGTAGTGACTTTTTTTAGGCCATGTCAAGTTGTTAAACCTAGGAACATAACAAAAATAACATATGACTGCCTAAAGGTACTGCTGCTTAATGCTAGTTTAAATAAAAAACTGCACTCCCTAGAAGCACTCTTCACCCTACAGAATGCAGACATGCATACAATCATGGAAACATGTTTCAGAACAATGGAAAAAAGCCTTGGATATCAAAGGCATGCTTTTCAGACATTTTGTTCCCCCTTGGCTCAGGATAAAACAAAGGGAGCAGGTGTCTCAGTGTTTATAAAGGACAAGTACACTGTTAGACCGGTCCAACAGTGTGACTCGCTTGAGCTGCTCAATGCCCAACTACCATAGGTGAAACATCTATCATATCCTTGCCAGCTACAGGTCCCCTAACATGAGTCTGGAAAACTACACCTCATACCTAAACTTACTGGCATCTCTTAACATTCAGCCTAACACTATACTTATGGGTAACTTCAACTGCCTCTCCATAGACTAGGAGGCTTATATGATGCATAATTCACTTGTTTAGAGGTTTTTGGACTTCATCAATGCAAAAACCTTGGAGCAACTAGTTAGCTCCCCAACTAGAGGTACAATTATCATAGGCCTGGTACTCGTGAACATGGAGGGATGCTGCTCCCTCCTCAACAAAAGGAAAAAATTCCTCTACACAGCCAAGAATGGAACAGCCAAAACAATGCAAAAAGACACAGTCTAAACAAACAAATTATAGAGCTGGTCAAATCTGCCAAAGCAAACTATGAGACAAAGATAGCCTCCAAGGCTTTTTTTTTAATTATGTTCATAACCTCAAGGAAAATGATATAATCATGAATGGCAAAATTTACACAAAGTCTGAAACTATACAAACCTGCTAGCTGACGACTTCAGTTCAAACTTCTCCCCCATCACCTCCTACCACACTCAAAGAAATACCTGCAACCATCTCCCTATTGGTCATCATGAGTGAACAGGTCCTTAGTGCCATCGCTAAAGCAAAAAACACAGCCGCAATGAGTCCTGACAGCATTTCAAGGTGCTTCTTAAACAGCTTAAAATAGAATCTATCAGGACCACTTGAAACCCTCTTTAACCCCAACCTCAGGATGTGCTTTGTCCCAGTGGAATGGAGAACAACAACAGTCATCCCTCTGCACAAGGGGACCCATCAACTGATCCAGGCAACTGCAGACCCATAAGCTTGACCAGTCTTATCTGCAAAATCATGGAGAGACTTATCATGGACTGATCAACAATGACACTGGAGCTCGTCCAGTGTTTGGAGATTTCCTATTTGGCTTTGTCAAAGGGAGATTTTCCCGCTTAGTCTGGTAAACTTCTTCAAGAAAGTCACCAGGACCATGGATGAGGGTAAAATGGTATACACCGCTTATCTAAACCTGGCCAAAACTTTCTACACAATCTCTCACTCAGGGATCATAGATAAACTTACTGAGGTAGGCATAAACCCCTACTTCGTCAGATGGATAGCAAACTGGCTCAATGACAAGACACATTTTGTCCAGATAGGTGAATCCACCTCTGATAAGAAACCTGTTACTAGCAGTGTTGGGACCTCTCCTGCTTGGTATATACTTCTCTGATATGAAGGCCAATGTTGGAGGTGTCCGGTTCACCGGGTTCATCGACAACTGTGAGCTGGAAGCAATCATCGAATCTCCAAACAATGCTGACATCTTACAAACAGGCCTAAAAATAACAAGTGACTGTTGCCAAAACCATGGTCTGAAACTAAATGCTAAAAATGCATAATCATGACCTTTGGTAAATCAGATATCCCTGCATGTTGTAATATTGATAGCACACCCCTAAAAGTAAACCCAGTGGTGATGGACCTAGGAACACAGATAGGTAGCAGTCTGAACTTTGTCCACCAGGTAGCTACAGTAGTGAGGAAATCCTTCTGTGTGGCTCAGCTTGTAAGTAAAGGCATGGCATCAAGATCAAAGGAAGTCATTGTGCCATTGTACTCAGCCCTCATCATGCCTGTAATTGAGTACAATGCTCCCTTCTGCATGTACCTAACCAAGCACTTACACCAACTGGAGCAGCAACAGAGGTTTCTTACTAAAAAAATACAAAGCATAAGACATGTCTTATGTGGACATACTAAAGGCCCTATTCCTTTACTCCATCTCATATAATTTATTGAGAGGTGACTTATGCCTAACCTACAAGGCATTATCTGGTTCAGCCCTCATGAAAATGTTACATATTCATGAGAAAGATTATACGAGGGTTACACATTCTATGGATCTGAACCTTATTTTTGACTTTAACAGAACTTGCTGGAGAGACAGAGTCATATCTCAAAGGCTACCTCATCTATTGAATAAACTTCCCATATTCGTAAAAAAAAACCCTTCACTCACCATCTTCAAAAAGAATTTGGATAAATGGATGAGGAACCATAGGTTCACTCTCTCAGTACTGCCCATGTCCCTCATGGACAGAGGCAGTCAGTAAAATGACTCAGGGTTCCAACTCCCAAAAACTCACTAACCTGATACTACCCCACCCCTTATCTGGGGAAATAAGATATAATATTTTCATATCCTGAGTATTATTGGCTAGGCTTGTAAAGGCTCTTGTGCCACTAGAATAGTAATCACCTATTTACCTATGCAAAACTGTAAGTCTCTGCAGCTGTGCAACAATAGTGAAAGACTGTCTGTACTTCTTAAAATACCATTTGCACAAAAAGCTATTTTAATGCTACTGTTTAAGTCATCCATTCATTCCTTGTAACCATTGTTGCACTGCACTGAGAGTTTCATATAAATGTGTGACAAGCCCTAACTTCTTGAAATGTTTAAACTCCTATAAGCCTTGCTTTTTAAAGGAGTACTGTTATTGAACTGGTATATTGCAACACTAAATTACACATTGTGACTGTAACTTTGGTGGCAGTGATGCAAGTAAATTCCAAAACCAGAAAAGAAGGAGTCACTCTTTGTTCTCTATGTTACAGTTCCATTAAACTGTTTCAAGCACTGATAAACACTTCTTATGCTTGTAAAGTATATCAGACTCTTATGGACCATGTGAACAGATGCCAACAGCCATAAAATTTAGTAGGCAAGCAGGGAATGGATGTAGATTGTCAGATCTTTCTTCCATATCACTCTCACACATGCAGGGACACACAGACTCCACACAATTGTCACCCCGGCCAAGAATCAGACCAGAGAACCTATTGCTATAAGGTAACAATGATGTTCATCGTGCATACAGCTGCAGTCATAACAGATGGGTTCTCCTGCCGTCAGGTGGGTCCTCGGTCGGCCGAATTCCAAAGTCTAGGTCCGGCGTCGGTTGTCGTTGCTTTCTTTCCTGACGTCAGTGTGACAGGGGTATATAAGACACAGCCAACGCCATTTTCTTCAGTCTTTTTTGCCGCGCGGTGCCCGAAGCAGAAGCAGTTTGCAAGTGCCGGTCGGCCAGCTCCTGAAATTACGAAAATTTGGAAACCGAAGTCTTCTTTAAAGCTAAGTACCCCGTTGGGGAAACTTTTCTTGCCTCAGACCGATGTCAGACAAAGTTAACAATTGTATTTCTTGTGGGAAGCAAATACCGCATAAGGATTTCCATTCCCTCTGTATACCTTGTTTAGGCCCAGACCACGATGTCTCGGGCTGTCGCTTTTGTGCTACTTTCAATAAACGCACTATTAAGCATCGGGCGGAGTTCGCCCAGCACTTTTTTGGTAAAGCTTTTAATTATAAAATGTCGTCGGAGACTCCGACTACTGTTTTGTCCAAAAAACGCAAGGACAAAGACCGACACGTGAGGTCCGCGGTCTCCACCGACACCATGCCAAAACCGGCTACACATGGTCCGGTTCTCAGCGAGGTGCCTACGCAGCCCCTGACTACTGACAACACTTCTCTGGCGGTGTCTTCTGTAACCGAGACCGCAAGTTCCTCGGCCCATACCCTGACTACAGCTACCGAAGCCACTGTGAGTGTTGAGCCTCTTAATGTGGACAGGTCCACTTCCACCCATGGTGTCTTCAGACCTTCTTCTTCCTTTTCCATAAAGGCCTTTACTAAGTCTAAATCAGCCATGCTTCCCAAGAGGCCTGTTGCACAGGGCCCATCTCCAGGCCCCATGCCTAAAAAGCAGATGCTCAAAATGGCTGAGGATTTAATTACTCTTATCAGGGGTTCCCAACCCCCTCCGGACAAGAGACCCAGAGTTGAAGAAGATTCTCCCTCTTCTGACCAGGGCTCCATTATTTCAGAACATTCTGATGAAGAGGAACACTCGTACTCCCCTTTTGAAGATTCTGATGCAGAGCAGTCCATTCCTTCTGTATCCCCCCCCAGAGGATTTTTCTTTTGGGGAAACCTTGCATACCTTGAGGGAACACTTCCATTGGGAAGGCCAAGATTTTTCAGATTCCAAGAAAAGGCTTAGGGAATTTCTTTTGCTACCTCAGCACAGATCTCTGGCGATACCCCCTGTCTTGGACATACTTGATGATGTTTACTTGGAGGCTTGCCTTAATCTGGATTCCCTGCCTCCTGCCCCAGTCAAGCCCGATAGGTACTACAGAGTTCCTAACTTACACCAATTTCTTTACAAAAGCCATAATGCTGACCCTGAAACCATTTCTCAAGGCCCCAAGGGAATGAAGGCCTCTACTGCTAAGAATCCATTACCTTCCGAGAGAGAGTCTAGATCCTTAGAAAGGTGGGGAAAAAAGGTATATACCTCGGCCACCCTAGCCATGAGGGCCTTAAATTGTCAGTTCCATATGCTTAAATATCAGCAGTTTCTGTTATCACAATTAAGGAATAAAATGTCACAACCTGAACAACCAGATTTGAAGGAGTTGCAGGATATGATGCATAGTGCAGAACAAGTGGGTAAACACACCTTACAATGTGGCTATGACGCTCTAGAGGCCTCAAGTAGAGCTGCTGTTACAGGATCAGTCATTTGTAGACATGCCTGGCTTAGGGAACAAACCTTGCCTGATCATGTTAAAGCTAAACTACTAGATGCTCCTTTACAAAAGTATGTATTATTTGGTACTAATGCTGAGGAGATACTACGGAAAATGGAAGAAAAAGCTAAATCTATGCAAACTGTCAAAGCTTTTCTACAGGTATAACCACCACGTTTTAGCAGAAATTGGCCTTCAAAAAACTGGTCCTTTCCAGCCATGGACAAGCCCCAAAGAGGTAGATACAGGCACACAAGGGGCAGAGGACAATCTCAAGGATCATATAGAGGCAGACAATGGCAATCTCCAGCACCAAGAGGTGGCGAAGACAGTGCACAACAATATAGGAAACAAATCCAATGACTTTCCCCTTTGCATGCCAAGCAAGGCTCAGGTGGCAGCACCCTTGGGAGGAAAGCTGGCATTATTTTCAAAAAATTGGCATATTGTCACAAAAGACAAATGGATCCTGGACATTATAAACAGAGGCTACAGATTTCATTTTCACACTCTTCCACAAATGAGAGGAATGCCGAACCTGCCACACAATCAAAGGGCAGAGGCTCAAATACAAATTTCAAAGCTCATGGACATGAAAGCTATTCAAGAGGTACCTACTCACGAACAAGGTCAATGTTTTTATTCCAGACTATTCCTGGTACCAAGGAAGGGAACCGATTGGAGACCCATTTTGGACTTATCCATCCTAAACACATTTCTACTGCACTAAAATTCAAGATGCTCACCTTACAGCAGCTTCTTCCCATGCTGGGCAAGGAGTCTTGGCTGGTAACATTGGACCTCAAGGAGGCATACCTGCATGTCCCAATCAGACAAAGCTGCAGAAGATACCTCAGATTTCTTTCAGGTTCAATCCACTATCAATTCTCTGCATTGCCCTTACTGCGCACAGAGTATTCACGAAATGCCTGGCATCAGTAATTGCCTACTGCAGACTTCAAGGGATACAAATTTACCCTTATTTGGACGATTGCCTGATCCAAGCAGACAGCAAACACATACTTCTGGAACATCTGGCTTATGTAACACGGTTATTGAATTCTCTGGGATACACAGTCAACAAAGAGAAATCCAGGCTAACTCCATCTCAGAAAATAATTTTCCTGGGTGCCAACTTGGACACAAACACCCAGATGGCTTATCTTATGCCAGAAAAACAGGGGCAACTAACTCAGTACTTCAAGATGCTAGCAAATTGTACCAGGCTAACTGCACGGAAAATCCTGCAGGCTCTGGGCTTCATGGCATCTTGCATTCTTCTAATCCCAAGTGCAAAGTTGCATATGAGGAAACTTCAATGGTACCTAAAAAACCTATGGTCTCAACACAGCCACAGTTTGGAAACAATAATACCACTAATTCCATGTCTGCAAAAAGAATTTCTATGGTGGGCCCAAGCATGCCAAACAAACACAGGTCTACCATTCTGCAAGCCTCAAGCAAATCAAGTCATCACAACAGATGCCTCAGACTACGCCTGGGGGGCACACATGACAGACAGGTGCATTCAGGGCAAATGGTCACAAAAGGAAAAGCACCTTCACATCAATCAAAATGAAATGCTAGCAGTGATAAATGCAATTACAGCTTTCAAGGACCTCCTGCATCCAGGGCAATTATTGATAAGAACAGACAACACCACAGTAATGTGGTACATAAACAAACAAGGAGGAACACATTCCTACCCCCTGTGCAGGCTGGCCATGTCACTTTGGAACATGGCTCTGGAATGGCAAATCGAGCTTCAAGCACAGTACCTGCCAGGTTTGGAAAACACGCTGGCAGACAATCTAAGCAGAAATATGACAGACCCGCACAAATGGAAGTTGCATCCTCAAGTGTTTACAAAGATAATCCAAGCATGGGGAAGGCCAGACATAGATCTCTTTGCCTCCCACAAGAATCATCAATTGGCAAAATTATGTTCAAGGATATTTCATCCAAAGGCCTGGAGAGTGGACGCCTTTTCATTCAGTTGGACAACATGGACAGTTTACACTTTCCCACCTCTGCCTCTACTGCCCAAAGTGCTCTTGAAAGCAAGAGCAGACAGACCAAAGATGATACTGATTGCTCCAGACTGGCCAAGACAACACTGGTACCCACTCCTGAGGAGCCTAACACATTCTCCTCCCTGGACCCTACCTCTAATGCCTCTTCTCCTGACTCAGCACAGCTACAAAACTCTTCACAGTCAGCTGAAAACACTCAATCTGGCTGCATGGAAAATTCCTTAATACCACAGCAGACCCTACTCTCCAAGGAGGTGCAGGATGTCATTTTGGAGGCCAGAAGGCCATCTACTAGAAAAGCTTACTCCGCAAAATGGAAACGGTTTTGCGCTTGGAATGAGAAAAAGTGCCAGGATCCTAGAAAACTGAATCTGCCTCAGATATTACAGTATCTAGCTGAGCTGTTGAACAGTGGACTTTCATTTTCCTCCATCAAAATCCATGCCTCAGCCATTTCTGCAGAATACAACACTGATCCACCCTTATTCTCTCACCCACTCTTAAGACAGTTCCTCAGAGGGGCTAAGAATATAAGACCTCCAAGGAAACAACCAATATCAGCCTGGGATCTTAATTACATTCTAGAAAAATTAACATTACCTCCCTTTGAACCAGCTGCCTCAACAGATTTGCAATATTTGTCCTGGAAAACAGTTTCCTTCTGGCTATTACCTCAGCTCGTAGGGTCTCGGAACTACAAGCCCTCATGGCTGTGCAGCCCTTTCTCATCTTCCATCAGGACAGGGTTTCCCTATGAACCAACCCGTCATTTATGCCTAAGGTAGTATCCAGGGTAGCTTTAAATCAGGCCATACACTTACCTACCTTTTACCCCAATCCTCAAAACAAAGGGGAAAGGCTGCTACATTCCTTAGACATCCATAGACAACTACGTTACTATTTGGACAGAACAAAGCCTTTCAGGAAATCAGAACAACTCTTTGTGTCCTATGCTGTAGGAGCTCAAGGGAAGCCAATTTCCAAACAGACAATTTCAAAATGAATAGGCCACTGCATATGGTTTTGTTACTCCTTTCATGGTAAATCTGTACCTGTAGGCATCAGATCCCACTCCACAAGGGCCACAGCTACCTCTGCAGCCTTCCTCAGAGGAGTCCCTACCAAAGATATTTTGGAGGCAGCCACTTGGAGTTCTGTGCATACCTTCACTAAACACTACCACCTACCTTTGTACTCCAAAACTAGAGCAGGCTTTGCCACTGCTGTGTTGCAGGGCATTCTGGCTCCTCCCAGTTCCACCTAGTGCCTACCACCCTGTGCGTAGCTTTGGGATTCTACCCATCTGTTATGACTGCAGCTGTATGCACGATGAACATAGTACAGTTTTATACCTGCCATAAATGTAGATGTTCGAGTGCTGATACAGCTGCAGTCCAGGTTTCCCTCCCTCCTTCCCCTCTGGGTACAGACCTAGTGGCTAACTCCTCATCTTACAACCTGATTGGGTTATCCTTCTATGGTGTATTTGCTTGCAACTACTGATTTTTGATTATATTGCATTGCATGATTATATATATATATATATATATATATATATATATATATATATATATATATATATTGCCTTCCTTCTGGGGGCACCTAACATCTGGGGCAAGAAAGACTGAAGAAAATGGTGTCGGCTGTGTCTTATATACCCCTGTCGCACTGACGTCAGGAAAGAAAGTGACGACAACTGACGCCGGACCTAGACTTTGGAATTCGGCCGACCGAGGACCTGCCTGACGGCAGGAGAACCCATCTGTTATGACTGCAGCTGTATCAGCACTCGAACATCTACATTTATGGTAGGTACAAAACTGTACTTTACTCACTACACCACTGTGTCACCAGATAAACACTTTACTTGCTGCAATCCATTTGTAGTCTCCAGTAAAATTTATCTGCACTTTTAATTTTTATTTATCATATCTTTGTTGTTTTTTGATGTCCTATTATCCCAAGGCTTGGCTCATACGTAATCTAATAATCTGAATTAAAGAAATAAATTCACCCCTAGGTTTCATTACTTTTATTTATTTTTGTGTCTGTCTGTCTGTCCATCTATCTATCTATGTATCTATCTATGTATCTATGTATCTATCTATCTATCTATCTATCTATCTATCTATCTATCTATCTATCTATTATCTATCAATCTATCTATCTTTTAGGGAAGAAAAAATGTGTGAGAAATAAAATAGATTGCCTGTCATTAATGTTTAGTGTCTGTTCCCTACTGTATACACAACAGTTCCCTGCATGATTGATATGCAAAATACTGGATCTGACTTACTTCATTAAAATGAGTAGTGTTGCAGTATTTGGTTTCTCACTGATGCAGATTTGTAAGACTGTGATAAATCAGTTCCTCTTATGTCTTGACTCTGAGAAAGATAATAACTATGTGTGATGGCTGAGAAATGTGGCACAGATTCATTTATATTTTTTCTGGTCCTAGAAGTTTGTTTAGATGGCCATTTAGCTCTTTCCGGAAACAAAATCAGCTCAAATATTTTATTATGGCTGGTTACTTCCCAGGATACTTTGAATTATATATGTGTGAGAAACTGTATTCTTTCATTTTTACAATGATTTTTTTCAAGAAGCATAATGAGGCAAAATGCACTTCAACCTGGCTGTGGATTTTTATTTCCCACAAAAAAGTAGAAGAGAAATAAACATCAAACATGTAAAATAACCATTCTAACATTTCAGCAGCATACTCATCTTTAACTGATTTGTAGCTAAAAATGGTTTAGGCCAAGCTGACTAAAGTTTCCTGAAGTATTTATTATTACTCAGATACTGTCATGGTACAAGTAATGTATGCTTCAGTCTGCGGTTACTAGGATACTGTTGTGATGAAACAAGCCATTTCCTTTTTCCCATTCCTCTTCACAAACTTAATTGGCTAATTATTTGCAAAAGTCTTTTTTATTTGCGCCAATGACAATAATCTTGAAACCATGGCCCTGTCTACTATATAAAGGTCACACATTTTTCCCATGCAAATGTTTTTGTAAGGCTATGTTACAACCAGTGTTACTTTTACAAAATAAAACTCACAAGATCTACCCAAGAGTTAATACATTAAACATCTCCATGCATTTATGATTCACTTGGAAAATCTTTGGTTGGTCAGCAAAGTATCTCTTGGAATTCATTGCGTACCTCTGCCTCATTGTGAGATTTTATTGTAATGAAAGGCATATATTTGTTAAAAAAGTATCTAAACAATGTTTAATTCATTCAGCTGAGACATTTGAACTGCACATAGAAATCTGAGTTGTACAAATCATGTGTCATGCCACATTTGCAAGCATATATACCATTCATGATTTGGAAAAATGAAAATAAATTTATTTTTGAATTCTAACAATATTGAAACAATATGGTTTTCTGCTGCGGAGATGCATTTAATTGTTTGTAAGCTTTTGTATCTAGTTTGTTTTATTATGAACATTTTACTTTGTATTTAATTTAGCAGCATTGTTTTGTCAAATGTTGTGTGGTATTTTCACTTTGAACCTGTGACTGCATCACCAGTAACTTTTACTATATAATTTGTCTGAGGATTCACCTGACCCCGTGCCAGCTTTTCTCTATACCCTCTACTAGCTTCTGAATGTAGGGGCTGATTGCTTTGTTTATTAATGTTTATACTTGGGGGGATACTGTAACATAGATTCCAGTTATACTTTGGGGAATACTGTACTAAAGCTTCTGTAAGTCTGTATTAGTTTTTATATGTCCATTCATGCTGCAGACTTCTGTCTGTAACTTAGTTTCATATCTTTGCATATCAGTTACTTCTCTTCATTGTACTTTGGTGCTTTATGTAACTGATACTTAGCAGTGATCTGATATTCTGTGCACAGACTTCTGTATACTGGTGTCATGATATTAATTTATTTGATTATCTGTTATTGTGTACTCTTACTGGATCTTGTTAATAACCCTGCCCTGTTATTTAAATGATGACTTATAATGTTACATGGCTAGGGATAATAGATTTTTTTTTACTGCCCATTCTGTTGTTGCTGCCTGTTGATTCTAGACACAGAATGTGTAGCCTATATTGTTAAACTGATGTTGTCTGCTGACATTTTTTCTTGTTATGTATAATGTCACCTTGTTTTATAGAGCTTTATATTTATGGTGGTGACCATGCATCAGGAAGGTGTTGATATCTCAGCGCATGCTTTAAATCAGAACATCAATGAGATTCCAGTGGTCTGTCTTATATTTTAATAGTCCCCGCTAGTCAAATCAGACTAATTCCAAACTTGGTAGGCCTTTTAATATCTGATCTTTTCAGAGGCTTTCCTATGACATGGATCTTTTCCTCTATCCATTTTATTCTTGACTGTAGTACCTCCACATCTTGTTTACAGGCATGTGATTGAAGATTTCACATAGCCATTGAATTGTAGCTCAGTTTTTATGTGCCCCAAGCTGGGGTATGATGTCAGGGATAGAATTTCTCAGCACTACCAGAGGGGGAAAGCATCACTGAGACAGGAAATTCTCTGTCTTTTGATTGTATTTCTGGATATCAGTACACCATAGACTTGCCCACTATGGCCTTAAACAGAACTATTCTAATTAATAACAGTTCAATACAGAACAAGTCAGGTATCTATTTTATTTGTTTTATCTTACATTTGTTTACTGGGAAAGTCAGACTGGACACAGGTCCTTTTCAGCGGAGGCCCGGGGAGAAAAGCTCCAAGAGAAACAAATACATACAAAAGAGAAACAAATACAGCCAAGTGAGAAGCAAATACATACAAGATAGTGATTTTAAACACAATAAGAGACAGTAATTAACATAAAATATAGTTGTTTACATTTAGTGGCTATATCCAAATGATTATGTGCAGTTAAAGTGAAACTACCATTAGTGATAGATCATGCTAGTAGCGTAAGAGTAATGATAATAGAGTGAAAAGGAGGAATAGGTTATCCAGGAGTTGCAGGTGCAGAGCCAGGTGTTAGTAAGGTGCGTTTTTAGAAGTTTTTTTAATTCAAGTGTTGAGGAGGTACTTCCTAGTGAGTTAGGTAGATTACTCCAGTGTTTGGAGATGTTGGAAAAAAGTGATTTACCTGCTGAATTGTTAGCTTTGGTCATATGTAGAAGTAGTTTGTTGCTGGAGCAATGGAGTCTTGAGAAGGATTATGGCTGAATGAGATCTCTGAGCGCAGGGGGGGCTTCTGATTGCTAGAGTATTTTGTGGGTGAAGGTAAGTTGATTAGAGAAGTTGTTGAGGGAGTTCAAGCCACTTCAGCTGCTTAAGTGATGAGCAGTGATGTGACTTGTATGAGGCATTAGTGCAAACCTGGAGATTGTATTGTAACAGGCTTCAAGTTTGGCTAGATCTGTCTTGCAGAGGTTTGTTAATATTAGGGAGGCATACAGAAGAGTTGATTGGAGGTGGGTTCTAACAATGGTGGCTTTTGTTTTATTTGTTAGAAATCTGCTGCTTCTATATAGAAGACCTAGTTTTTTTGTGAACTTTTCTTATTGGATTGGGCAATGTGAATATCAAATTTCAGGTTATAGTCAATGTCCACTGATAGTAATTTGGTATGATTTGTTGGGGTGATAATATTTTTAGGTTTAGAGAGAATACTGAAGGTTGTGGATGGTGAGGTGTATCTGGTTGGGTAGAAGAAAACTTTTGTTGGGAGGTAGTGAACCAGGATTCAGTGGATAAGAAGGAATCTTGAGTAATGGTATGGAGGTCTTTGAGGGAGGAAGCTGAGCAAATCAGGGTAGTATCATCAGCGTACTGAATCACTGAGGCCTGGGGTGCAGCTGAGTGAAGCTGGTTGGTAAAAAGAGAAAAAAGAAGAGGACCAAAGATGGAGCCCTGGGGAACCACTAAGGTGACAGGGTGAAGGGGTGAGAGATCTTGTTGCCAGCGGACAGCCTGTTGAAATTATGCTAGGTAACTTTGGAACTGAGTGATAGTAGGGTGACTGAGGGTAAAGAGGAGAGGAAATAGATGAGTTTGGAGTGACTGACCATGTCAAAGGCCTTGGACAGGTCCATGAATATGGCTGATACAAATTGACCATTGTTTCTATGCTGGGTAACTATGTTAGTGAAGGACAGTAGGGCTGTGGTGGTGCTATGAGATGGGTGAAAACCATGTTGGATATTCGATAGGAGCTTGTGTGTAAGGAGGTAGTCCATAAGTTGGGTGTGTACAACTCTTTCCAGAATTTTTGAGAAAGTGGATAGAATTGTAATTGGATGATAGTTTGTTAGTTCGGTGGAGTTACCTCCTTTGTGTAAGGGCAAGATGTGGGAGATTTTCCAGATGGTGGGAATGTAAGCTTCAGATAATGACCTGATTATCAGTATGGATACAGGGTATGTGATTGCTTCTGTTGTATTGTTTTAGACTTGCTTCATGAGTGTAACCTAGATTCTATTATGAAAGTTTGGTTGGATGAAAATTTTGGCCCACATCTTGAGACTTCTATCTCTCTAGGTCTCAGGGTTACTCACTGTCCACCACAGGGCAGGAATGAAATAATAAGTGGTAGGTTGGCATTTTGTCTTTCCTCCACCTTTGGAATGGCTCAGTTTGAGGATGGTCCATCTAACTCCTTTGAAAATGTCCAGGGAGCAGGAGTAAACCATAGATTCCTCTTGGTATACTATTCATAATGCTGACTTGGGGCTTTTCTGTAAGATGTTACTGATTAGTCATGACCTGCAGGTCATCCAGGTGGTTAACTATGAATGACTTTAATGCTTATGTTGATGATAAAGTCAGCAAACTTACCATGGAGCTTCTCACTGCTTTACAGAGCTTTGGTTTCACTTAGGTTGTTTCCACTGTGACCCATACATTTGGTTACTTAGTCAATGTAATATTCCAGCTTAGTCTTGAAACCATGGAGTCAGTGGTGAAACCACTCTGCAGGATGGACCACTACCTGGTTCATTTCAAGACTGAGCTTCTCAAATCATCACCTCTTGAAACTGAGCTGGTCATTCATCAAGATCTGATGAGGATAAATGGGATGACCGTGTCTCCTACACATGATCAGCTGTTAGAGGGAATCAGTGCAGCTCATCCAGACTTACTTAGTGCAGAGTATACCATCCAAATCTGATGCTCTGCATACTCATTGACCATGATTACACTTGTGCTTTCTTAGATAAACGTTGGCACAAACATGGTAGAGGATCTGCCCTATCAAGGATAACCTTAGTCTGGATCTTCTTAATGCTATTTACTAGATGTAACTCTCAAGTAGGAAGGCATATGTTATTCTTAGTAAGATTTCTGATACACTGAATCATCAGGCTGCATTCTTCAGGATGGTTAATAGGTTGTGCACCCCACCCTATCCTGCCATTTGAAGTTTTTTCCCCCTCATACTGTTGTGAGGAGGCCACATGATTTTTTGCAGATAAAATTACCAAGATAAGGTAGTCCTTCACAGACACTGTTTGAGGTTTAAAATACTTTAAGCTCAACCTTGTAAAGACTGAGGTCATGCTTACTCATGACACTGTTTGTCCATGACATATACACCTGCTTCCTCCTTAATAACATATGGGGCAATAGATTGGAATTTGTGTCCATGGAGTATTTGTGAGTAGTCCAAAAATCACACCAAATACTCAGACTTAGAAAGGCTTGTAGCTTCTAAAAAGTTTAATCAACATGCAAAGCATACAGCTTTCAGGTCAAACCTTCTTCAGTACAAAAATATAACACACAACTAAAATACCAGTTATATACTTAAAATGTTATACTCATGTCATGTATCCAGCCAATAATTTTGCATAGCTAATAAAAATATTAAAACACATAATAGTGCTTTAACTGAATCAATTAAACCTAATTTTTTGAAAAAAAACATCAGCATGCAACTACAAACATTATACAAATAAACTAAATATTAAGTGTATCATTATTCATATAATGCCATTATCAAAAACAATAAAAACAAAATATTTCAACAATGCATACATTAATTATTTATTGTATTGCATGAATAAGAACTATTATGCAATGATTAAACTTTTTAGAAGCTACAAGCATTTCCCAGTCTGAGTGTTTGGTGTGGTATTTGTGAGTACCCATTGAAGCATCCAAGGATCAAGGTCTCATTAATGTTTAATTTGTGGGAGAAGCCTGTTCTAGATTTGGAGAAGGTGCTTTGTAATAAACCTGTCTCTTAGTTTTGTCTTATTTATTTCCTGGTGAAAATTCAAGTCCCTGCAGATGGTGTTTGGGGGTCTATTTGATCTGTAAAGATAAAAAAGATCCAGGGCCACTGAGTCCCCAGTGGCTTGGAAGGCAAGGCATAAGCTCCCCTCAGTAGTCTGTGTGGCCCAGAATAGAATGACATCTCCTCTAGTCTCTCCTAGTAGCTCACTGTTTTCATGTCATTAACCTTCTTATTCAGAAATCTCTGTGTTCAGGGTCCAAGATGGTGGCTGACTAACAGCTCAGAGCTTTTGCTCTGCTTATTATTTTTCTCTGACAGGATTTTATTATCTTAACACAATATTAATTTTTAATAGAAATATATTCTTTAAACTACTACTAATTTTCTTCTGGAGAAAAAGTTGATTTTGGAAGCAACATTTTAATTATTCTTGTCAGTGTACTTTTTGACTGTTCATCTATCATGAGTCACTCTAAATTGAACTCACAAGAAATCCCTAAAAAAAAAACTTTCGTCAATAATTGGAAGTATTCAAGAACTTTCTATTAAACTGGACAAATTGGAAATAAAAATGGATTATATAAAAGAGGACTGTAAAAAACAAATGGACTTTCTAAATAAAGTGTTAAAACAGCAGTCTACTCAAATTTCTTCAATTGAAGATGTAGTGACAGACATAGATGGAAGACTAACAGAAACTGAAAGTCACACAGAATTTCTACTAAAACAATACACTTTGTTACTAGAAAAATAGAAGATTTAGAAAGTAGATCTCGTAGAAACAACATCAGAATTTATGGAATCCTACAGAAGGAGGAAAGAGACAATTTGATACATTTTTTAAATAACTGGCTGCCTAAAGCACTCAATTTACCAGAAGCTCTCTCATTTGGCATTGAGAGAGCTCACAGGTCACTTTCAACATCCTCCTTAAAGAAGAAACCTCCTGTGCCTAGATCCATTATTGTTAAGTTTCTGCCTAGCCAAGACAAGGACTTAATATTGAAATCAGCCTGGGCTAATACACCAATTAAACTGAAAACTAATGTCATCAGATTTGATAATGACTACACAACACTTGTTATGGCTAGAAGAAAAGAAGCTGTACCATTTATTAAAAGCTTGAAGAAATTGGACATTAAAGCTCAACTAGTTTTTCCTGAAAAACTAAGGATTTTCCTTCCAGATGGACAGAAAATCTTCAACACTTTAGAGGAAGTGTTGGAATATATTAAGAAAAACAAAATATTTGACAAACTTGAAGATATGAATTGGCCAAGTGCCAGTTTAAAAAGACATGCATCTAAAAATAGTTGGACATCAAAAGAGAAAAATTCAAAAAAAGATGAAGGAGAAGTAAAAGATTTATATTATACTATTGCTTCTTCATTTTTTTTGACATTGATAATTGATTAACACCGTAAATAAGATGCATTTCAACTGTCATTATATAAGGTAAAAGTTTTCTTCTAATGATTCTATTCGTCTGTTTTGTTTCTTGTTTTAAACAACTCTAAAATCATATATGACAAACTCATAATATATACTTTTAGGTAACAGTCATATATATATATATATATATATATATATATATATATATATATATATATATATAGAGATAAATATATATATATATATATATATATATATATATATATATATGGGTCCACTATGTAATCCCTTATTTCAGTATTCCGAAATTACATACCTGAAAACATTAAATGCCGAAACATGCAGACGTGTGAAATTCAAAATCCTGAAGTTTGGAAATGTTGAGTTAGCGCTTCTGGTGGTATGGTGTGTGAATGGATGGGTGGAAGTTTAGGTAAGTATGTATGTGTAAGTGTGTTGGTTAGGAGCTTTAGTGTGTGTAAGTGTTTGTTGTGACTGTGATGTGTGTGTGTGAGGGACTGTAAAATGTGTGGGTGTGAGTTTCCTTTGTGTGTCTGTGTGATCTCAGAGTTAGACTATTTAAGTAGGGGGGTGTGGGGGGGTGCAGTGGGGCTTCCCCCTGGCTTATCTGTAGTGTAGTATGATATATTTGATTGGGGGGGCAGTTTTGTATATGTGTATGCGTATATGTGTGCTGTATGTTTAGTGTAGGTTCGGGATTTTAAATTTCGCAGTTATGGGGTTTTGGGATTTTGTATTTTCGTAGTATTTTCAGCTATGTAATTTCGAAATACTGAAATTCGGGATTTCAGTAATTACATAGTGGACACACACACACACACACACACATATATATATATATATATATATATATATATATATATATATATATATATATATATTCACATTTATTTGCTATCATTTCCCACATAATTAATATTTAAAGAGTCACAAATTAAAATTAGCATTGATGAATGCATATTTTCTAGAGTTACACAGCTGGATAAGCTAATTGCATTTTGACTAAAATGAATAGATGTTATACTTTAGTTGATTATAGTAATGGAGTTGATTTTTAGTCTGACTATATTCTTTGACTTTAAAATTGATGATTTGTATATTTTCTTTTTCTCTTTCTTTCTTATGTTGCTTTCATTTACACCAAAATGTTAGATACGGTGCTTGTGTATGCTTGAGAAGATGTGTGGAGGGTTTCTTAATAACCTCTATATAATGATTTCATGTGTATATGTATATATATATATATATATATATATATATATATATATATATATATATATATATATTTGTCTAGTTAAATTGTACTTGGGTAGTTTGCATATGCATTTCTTTTTTTTTTTTCCTGTATGGGCTTGCTTGCTAGACTGAGAGGTAATAGGAATTATTAAGTGTTCAGATGTCTTTTCTTTTTTCTTTAAAAAAAAAAGTCTGTTGTCTCCTAACACAAATTGATGATCATGAGTTATATTGCTTGTGTGGAGACATGTTTTGTTCTGTCAGTTATTATTTTCCCGCTCTGGTTTAGTTTTCAGTTATGAAAGTATTCTTTTTAGCTCAAACTGACTAGCAGTAATATCAGCACTGATGAAGCTAAAACAAGTGAGCATGAACTTTGACCCAGCTTCTTCAGGAAGCAAATATGTATGCAAGCTTGCAGCTTTGCCACATATTCATTATTCAACAAACTCTTTTAAAAACCTAAAACAATAAGTAAACTAAGCTTTTAAGCTTATAGTTTATAATTTTATTGTCTCATTTCTTAACGCCGTAAAGGAGTTCCAAGTGATATGACTCTTCCATAATGTTTGAGTTAACTATCTCATGGCATGTGAGTTAGGTTGGGAAGAGTGCGGCAGTACAAATGGAAAATATTATTGCCACAGTAGAAATTAGAAGTAAGGGTTATATGCTAGTTTATCTCATTCACTGCAATGGAGCTCAGGAAGTTTGCAGCATAACTTCCAGTAGGCGGAGCCTAAGTCTTTTAACAGACTCATATTATGTCCTCACATTTCAAACAAATCTTCATATCTTTGTAACCATAGGGGTTATGAAATAAATACAATTGGAAAACTCTTCAGCAGAAACTATTTTTATAGTGGTAGCATTCTTTAGATTCTAGGTCTTAAAATGAATTTTATAAGTCACAGTAAACACAGTAACTATTACATTTTTAATATTTTGTAAACAACTTACAACATTTCAGCAACCATTCAAGTTACACACATACTGTTAGCAGCATTTTATTCATCTAGTTGAGAGTTTTCATATGAGGCTATGGAATTTTGTCTGTGTTACTCGGTTGTTGAGATATTTAGAAAAATGTGAAAATTATGTCTATATAAATTAATATCATAAAACAGCAGTTAATATCTATTTACCTGCACGAGACAGTGGTAAAATATTAATGCAGTTGAGCTTGCTGTTGTGTAAATTTTAAGATGAAATCTTTTAAAACCTTTTACATAGCATAGCTTTGGAATTATTGATGCAAATATGAACAGACAATATTTGACACCGAGACGTCAGCAGGAGTGAACTGCAGATGCACCTGTAGGCATCACTTGGATGCAATGAGTTATTTCATTTTCTGGGGGAACATAACTTTCCTGATATGAGGTAAGGCAGAATTACTTCGCAAAATGTTCGAACTGCAGTGTCTAAAGTTATAATCTGAAGTCACAGGTGTATTTGTAATTGCTGTGTTATACTTTATGTTTAATAGGCTCATTGGTTATACAGCTGTCTCAGACCAGACATCCTGATGTTGTCTATATACGTTATGTACATTAAATTATGTTCCTGTGGATTACTTTTGACCTTTCAAGACCAGATGACTTAGTGGGAATAAATACTACTTGTTGGTCTTTCCCTTTGAAGAAAGACTGCTCATCCGTAACTTCCATGGGGTGGTGTTACTGCTGGCTCATTGAAAAAGCACAAAGTAATAATGACATGGGTATTATCAAAAGAACAGGGAGAGACAGTGGTCATTATTACCCCATCATGGAAATGTGTGTGTGTGTGTGTGTGTGTGTGTGTGTGTGTGTGTGTGTGTGTGTGTGTGTGTGTTTATGAATGTGCAACAATTTTCTAGATACAGTTATTAATGACAAGACAGGATTAAAAGGCAATCAGCTGAGATGGAGTCATAAGAAGTCATAGTCGTGGAAATCCAGTGGAGATAATTTTATAGTGGTCCAATGTGACCTTTGTTCTTTGGACAGAAAAGACTTTATTTTGATGAGGCAAGAATGGTTCATAACCTATAGCAGCTGCGTTCATTAGTAATACTGTTGTTAGCAGTGATTAATGATTTGTTGGTCTATCAAAGGCGTTTGCCTCCATTAGGACTGGATTAAAGGGAAAAGTATTTTTGATGTGCAAAACTTGATATTTCGGTGGAGTTTTTCTTTAAGGAGACACATAGACAAAAATCCAGATTTATCAGCCATCCAGTTATAACAGGATCAAATGAAAGCGCACACACACATAGCATTACAGATCTTAAGAGCGCTATGTCTGTAACATAATATTATGTTATATTAAAGTCACTGAGCAAGGATCTAAATCACTCATTACAGTTTGCTTGTTCCCATTCCTGGTTAATACAATTCAATACACTTTATCGAAATTATACAAGTCCATATACATTCATACTGTTACTCATTAACACTAAATTATGCATATGATGATATTGCCGGGAAATTGATAATTAACTGATCCTTCATATCCTTTAGAAGATATGTGTTAATGTAAAATTTGTTATTCTAGAAACTTTCTAAGTATATAGGTGAGCTACTTGAAGTCTCTCTCTGAATTTAGATTTTTGTTACTCATTATATTTTTTAGTTTTGGTTTTAACCCTGGTTCTCAAACTAAGAAATAGAAGTGTTTACTGCTAAACATTCTTAGACATAGTATGACAGGAGCAGCATCACACAATGTGTTATATTTGCTGAAATCATTACACATTATATTTAATTAATTTATATATCCTTTGTTAGATGGGTTGGTACCACTAAGCTGATTACCTCTTTTTAGGGGAGACCTGAAGTGGTGTTTACACTAATGGCTCAGATTTGACCACAACACTGGGGGATTTCCCCTACTCTTTTTTAATGGGTCTCCTAGGATCTTTTCCATCAGCCGCAGTTATCACCAGATCAAGCTGATGGAGTCTTGGTTTAATAATCCACTTAAAGAATAACGCACTCAAGAGCACAGCATCTCCTTATGCTGCTCTGCAGTAGCAACATATTATCCATTAGTGGAGAAACAGTACCCACAGCTTTCTATCTGTTTGGCCACAATAAAGCTAATATTGTTAGATGTTTCTATAATGGACTTGGTTTGAAGTGTATTTTAAAAGTTATAAGTTGGTCATAATTTCCACTTCTTTCCAGTGAAAATGGAATTTACTGGACCACGTATAACTTACAGTCTGGAATACAAATGTTGGTGTTCTCCATTGTCACCACACATTAATACAGAAAATGATCATATGTTGGGTGGTTTGTAATTATCCGGAATATACTTCATGCTACAGGGGCACTATGTATTCCTACCAACTGCTAGATACACTAAATCATAGTAAATATAGAAGAAAATTTATATAGGTTATTAAAGTCTATGAGTGGTTATTGAACACTATATAAAACACAATATGGTGACTCAGACAGCAACTTTTAGTGGATTATGTTAAACGTGTTTTGTCAGGCAATTTCAATTTTATGTTTATTACAACTATTACTTATTAAAATGTAATATACATTAAGATAAAGCAAATGAAAATAAAATAATCTTAATAGACAAATTGAAAACATTATCTAAATAATAAATACCCTAATTCTTAATACTTTACAAAAAGTCTACAAGCTCATTTCATAGTCTGAATCCATATATACCAAAGATCTTACAAACTATGAAACTAATAGAGGCTTTTGTGATGTGGGTGGTGGTATTCTGGTTAGTGCTGGCTGGATGGGCATTCTTGGGTGGCCCTCAAGTCTGTCCTGAGTCAGTGGGTCATGGGGGTGTTTACTAAGACACAAATAAGAGAAGGGAAATAAGCCATGAAGTAAGTTCCCTTTTGAGTGGCTGAATAAAGTGGTCCAGAGTTCCTAACTAGCCTCAGAGATGAAACCGAATAATCGCGTGTGAACATGATGTCACTTGAACACTCGATGATGAATGAGACTCAACATGACCAACAAGAATTCTTAACTACCTATTACGGAACAATGTTAATTATATTGAACTTCAGACAATGTGAAAAATGTGTTTTGGTGGACGTCTTTGTGACTTACGGGCTCGGGCGTGTCCTGGGACTCCTTTATGTGGTGTCTTTGTCTGGTCAGTGTGGTTCTGGGTGCCTCATCTCATATGAATACACACACACACACACACACATATATATATATATATATATATATATACATATATATATATATATATATATTTATATGAACTGAAATCTATTAATTCATTACATTTTACACATTACTCATTTTGTTTCGGTATTCAAACAACTATTGACAAAGTATTTACTTCTAATAGTCTATATTCTAAAATTGATGGTGTATTCATAACTTCTTGCCTGTTATCTGACCACAATGCTATCTTATTTACTATTACTGTAAAAACTGATAATCTAATTAATAATATAAGAATTCCAGCATACATTACCCAGTTAAAAGACTTTAAGGATTAGTTTATGAATGAACTAAATCAATTCATAGAACTGAATGACAGTGGTGAGGTTTCGGACAGTATTCTTTGGGACTCCTTAAAGGCTTATTTATATGGAAGAATTAAAACTTGGTATCTCAACAAAAGAAAGGAATGGGACAAATAACTGAAAAGTGTGCAGTATAAAATTGATAATTTAAAAGTAAATGTAAAACCAAGAGACAAAATTATAAATCTTGAATTAAAATCCCCAAATCAAAAATATCTAAAAATCATGCAACATATAATCTCAATACAACTATAAAAATGGAAAATGTACTCATATTCAATTAATCCCAAAAGTCTACATAAATTAGTAATTAGCTACAAGAAAAAATATCAACTATATTAAAGAAATAAAAATAAATCAAAGGGGAAAAGTTAAAGAAATGACTGATTTAAAAGATATATTGGAATGTTTTAGATGTCACTATGAAAATAATTACATATCGACAATTTTAGACAATGACACTAACACAAATAATTTTTGAATAATAATATTCATCAAAAATTAAGTAATGAACAAAAACATATTATTGATAAACCCATCTTATTAAAAGAATTAAAAGATCAAATTAAAAATATCAAAACTAATAAAGCTCCAGGACTTGATGGTTTAATACCAGAGATATATAAACTTATACCAGATAATATTATGAAGCTTTTACAGAAAGTATTTGAAAAATGTAAAACTTCTTTGGTTGTTCTCCTTTCCTGGCATTATACCCTTGTTTCTCTCACTCTTAAAAAAAGATAAAGATAGCAAGCATTGTTCTTCTTATAGACCCATATCTTTGATCAATGTTGATTATAAATTATGTTCATTCTTGCAAGAATATAAAATCATTTAATGCCAAAACTAATTAATGAAGATCAGACAGGTTTCATCTTAGGTAGGAAAGTTCATGATAATATAATTAGACTAAGTGCATTAATTGACTTTGCCAAGAAAAAAAAAATAATTAACAATAATAAGTCTAGATATAAACAGAGCACTTGCTTCTATTAGCTGGTCATATTTATTTAAAGTACGTGGAGAATACAACTTTTCTGAATCATTTTTAAATCTTATCACATATCTATATAATAATTCTTATTCATTTGTGAAAATTGGTTCCTTTTTGTCTAAATCATTTAAAGTTTTGATGGTACAAAACAAGGTTGTCCTTTATCCCCCTTATTATTCACTATAGCTATTGAACTATTTGCAAATTTTATTAGATCAAATGATGAAATTGAAGGTTTTCTAATTGATAAAGAGTTCAGTTGTAAAATAGTTATTTGCAGATGACATTTTAATAACTACAAGAGACATTGAATCTTCTTTATCACAAATTACTACATCCATAAATTATTTTGAGAAGATTTCAGGCTTAAACTTTAATAGCAGTAAAACAAAAATGTTATTCATAAATAAATCAATCACTACCTTTCTAAATAGCTTCACCTTATTAGACTGGAATAATACTCAGATTCATTATCTTGGAATTGTTATCCAGCCATCAACAAAATACATAACTTAGGTCAATTATACAAATTTAATAAATAATGTCAAAAGTTTAATACATGATTAGAATAAATCATTTTTTACAATGAAAGACAGGCTTACTTTACTAAAAATGATTATACTACCAAAAATTTTGTTTTATATACAATCATTAATATTTCTCCCCACAAAGAAAACTCTTAAACACAATTCTACTAAAATTCTTATGGTACCCTAATAAACTGAGAATATCTTTAGAATGACATTCTAAAAGTGGGAAGATGGAGGGGTAGCTTTCCCAAATATTGAATATGATATCATTGTGGTTAAATTCTTCTAATCATTCAAAGCGATAGATACAACCTTATTCCTCAAAATGCATTTGGAGTTAATTCATTTTATTGGATTTTAAAACAACATTCACAGATAATAAAAAAACTAGTATCGCCTATTCCATTAGTAGATTATTTTATTTGTATAATTAAGGCATTTATAGATACCAATTATAAACTTAAAAACCTACTTTTTCTGTTGTTCCATATACCTAATACTCAAGGCTGCTTAGAAACATTTAATAGAAATAAAATGCTAGATTTTCAGGAAATGTATTTATTTTTCAAGTATCAATTTTTTAAATGGAAATAAACTGCATACTACTGATTTCCTTTTCTCAAAATATTTTTATCAAGAGATAACTGGATATTTATTCATAGTTGCATAGCATATGCAAATGATAAAATTAAAATCATTATGAATTATCGGGAAAAATATCCTTAAGATTCTGGAATTTTTGATAAATGTTAATTACATAATATTTCAAAATAAATCCTACATGCCAGTAATTTATAAGATAATAAGAGCTGAATCTATAAATCTAAATTCTTCATTTTGGAATTATTCTACAAAGATAAATGGAACTGAGTTCTCGAATGATAAAAAATTGATTTTAATGTCAAATTGGAAATCAACATTTTCTCTTTATTGAAAATCTATAGTTGGAAATTTATTCATAGAATTTTTTTAGCCCCTATCAAAATTAAATTGATTTACAAAACAAAGAAAATTAAATGTTGGCAATGTAATTGCGATTTAGATGCAGATTGGATTCATATGGTATTAAAATGTAAATTGGTAGTGTCCTTTTGGAATGAATTTAAAATTTTCTCCCAGGCTTTATGGACAGATAAATGTTATATATCAGACTCACTTATGTTATTTAATGCTCCAGTGCCAGATGTTGTCTCTAGATCACATCTGCCTCTCCTTTGGTCGGTATTATCAATAACAAGAAAAGTAGTCACTAAAAATTGGAAGTGTAAAACTGCTTTACCCTTTAATTATTTCATTATTTTAGCTAAAAGTATATGTAAGAAAGAGCTCTCAACATTAAAAATAAGGACATTAAATATCACTCATCAGAAAAAAATACTGGCAAAAATTGTACGATTTGTTAGAAAAATATTAATGGCTTGTTTGCTATATCATTTGTTGTAGACATATGTAAGTAGTTTATTGTTGTTTTTTTCTACACATGAATTGTATACCTTTAAATTTATAAAATTAATAAAAATTATTTAAAAAAAAAAGAAATTGCTGTGGTCTTTCCAGTTGTTTGATGTGCTTGGTGAAGTGCATCCCAAATTGAGCATTTTATTTAATAATTAACATAACTTGTGACGTACAAGGGGAAAATTGCCTCTTTTGATCTGAATAATATTCCTTTTGCTATAAGTTGTGCTACACAGAAGATATCCAGTCACTAAATAATGGTTGAAGAAGAGGGCGGTATTAACCAAGGTTCCAAGGTCTGTAACTACATTCTCATTTTGAAGTGCAGTGTTGATATGTTTATTTCTTATCTTATTTATTTGACATTTGTTTACTTGGGTGGTCTGACTGGGTCTGCAGAACCTGTTTTCAGCAGAAGCTTGGGGAGAAAAGCTCAACATACAGTACAATACGAATATAGTATAATCCAACACAATAGAAATTACATTAGAAATAATATACACAAATAAGTTGAAAGAACATAAACTATGTTACAAGATATTACAAGATATACTACACATCTAGGCAATTCTATAGAGTTAAAACATTATAGGCAATTATAGTCACTCTTACCATATACATAGCCTATGAGTAGATAGTGTCCAAAAATAGTATGTGCATGGTGCAGTATATGGCATTGACTGTTATAGTACATGAAAAAATAGAATGCTGGTTTCAGTTAGGAAAATAATAGCCAGAAAGTTAGCGATGCAGAAAGATAGTGAGAGAGATAAGAATAGAGGCATTATAGCCTGAGCAGTAATTTAAGGATATGGTATAGAAACAGAGAAGCAGTTAGGAAAGCCTTAGGATCTTGAAGACTGAGGGAGTGGAATGTGACAGAAGAGGATGATGGGGCTAGTGTGGAAGAAGAGGAAGAGCTGAACATTAGGCAGGCTTTATGCAAGAGCAAAGCCATGTATTTTTGAGATGATTTTTTAAAGAGGCTTTGAAATGAGTTAGGCCAGGCACAGACCTGGTAGCTAGAGGTAGTGAATGCCATAGTATATATATAGAGAGTGTAAATACAGAGAGTGACCTGGTTTTCTTGTAGGTTTTGAGTTAGCTAAGAAATTTTTGTCTTCTGATCATAGGGATTGATTTGGTGTGCAAGTTGTGACTAGACGGCTAGTGCAGGGCAGGCAGTAGGCTTGAAAATAAGGTTGTGCAAGGTGGATAGCTGAATAAAGGCAAGTTGGTTGGAGAGTTCAAGCCAGTTTAGCTCCAGCTTAGCTTGAATAGAACTTTACAGTGGTGTGTGTGATATTTAGAGTTTGTGGCAAACTTTGTAACTTCGTTGTAGCACTGTTCCATTTTGCTTAGGGTAGAAGTTTGTAAGATAGTTAGGATAGGAGCACCATAAAAAGGGAGGGAAGTAAAAATGTTTTTGCAATGGTAGTTTTGGTTGCTGCAGTAAAGAAATGTTTGTTTCTATATCAGATTCCCAGTTTTTGGTAAGTTTTCTTCACATTATGCTGCATATGGGGGTCGAATAAACGTTTGTTGTTAATGATAACTCCTAAAAGTTTGGTTTCATGCACTATTTCTATGACAGTATTGTCAGACGCAAGGATGTTGAAATTATCAGTGACAGGGGAGGTGTTTTGGGGGCAAAAATGTACTAGTTTAGTCTTCTTTGAATTAAGAAAGAGTTGGGTATTTCATAGCCAGGATTCAACTGCAGTAAAGGACTGTTGAGTTTTTGAAAGTAGTTCTGGTAGTGATTGAGCAGTACAGATTATGGTGGAATCATCAGCATATTGAATGAGGGTTCCAGGATAAGAGGCAGTGTGAAGGTTATTTGCAAAAATTTTGAAGAGTAGGGGTCCAAGGATGGAGCCTTGAGGGACTCCAGTAGGGTTATGCAGAAAGGGAGAGAGTTCATTGGACCATTTCACTGCTTGTTTATGATCCTTGAGGTATCTCTGAAACCATTTCTCTGTGTTATCTGAGAAGTGTAAGTTAGACAGTGTGTTCAATACTAAGGGGTGAGACACTATGTCAAAGGCCTTGGAAAAATCAAAAAAGACTGAGGCTGGATAGCATCCTGCATCTCTAGCTTTGTTCATGGTGTCTGTAAAGGATAATAGAGCTGTGGCTGGGTCAGAAGACATGTTGGGTTTTGCTTAAAAGATTGTTTTGCAATAGGTATTGCATTACTTGCTGATGGATACCTCTCTCGAAAATTTTAGATATGGGTGACAAGATGGATATAGGACAGAAATTGGATGGTTCAAAAGAGTTGCCTCCTTTATGGATGGGGGTGATGTGAGATTGTTTCCATATGATAGATACTTTTGATTCAGATAAAGACCTACTTATAAGGATACTGATTGGGTAGGCAATTGAGTTGGCAGCCAGTTTGAGGTAGTGTGGTGGAAGATTATCAGCTGAGATGGAGCAGGGTTTTAGTTTATGTAGCAGTTTCTTAATGGGGTCAGTGGGTGTGGGCTGAAATGAGAATGGGGTTTGTATGACATTTTGTTGAGTAGTGGGGTTATTAATGACAGGGTTAGAAGTAGTTGTTGATCTAGGGTTGGTGTCAGAATAGGGTGAAGGGGGGTCCAGCATTAGAAGTGTTAATTAGTATGTCTGATATTGATTTTATGATGTGCTTGTTAACGTTTTCAGCTATTTGTGATGGAGGGATATCAAGTGATAGGGTGTCCTCTCTGTTTGTTCCAGTGTTAAGTAGATATGGAGTGCCAAAATGTATTGGGGTTGATTTTATGCTGGACCTGAAGCTGGGAATAGTATGACTTCTTATTTCTGTTGACTAATTTTGTCAACAGAGGTAAGAAGTCATACTATTATCTCTGCTGACTAATTTTGTCACTTTATTATGTAGTGTTTTGAAATTGACATGATTTTGTTCATTTTTGTTTAGTTTCCAGGCTGTCCAGACTAGGTCCCTTTGCTTCATCAGGTGTTTACATTCCTTAGAAAGCCATGGTGCTTAGTTCTTTTTGATTATTTTCAAACAAATGGGAGCTAGGGTATCAAATATGTGAAGGAAGGCATTATTAAAGTATAATACAGCATCACTAAGGGGTAGTCATTTAAGGAGTGTCCAGTCTATTTCACATAGAAGGTAGTTGAATTTATGCTGACAAAGATTAGTTGAGTCCCTAACTAATTTTACAATGCATACTCTTAGTTGTTGTGAGTTTGTTCTGAGGGAATAAGCTGGCAGATGATCGCTCAGGGAGCTAGACAGTGTACCTGAAGAGGGGTAATTCGTGGGGTGGGATATTAGGATCCAATCTAGGGAGGATTGCCAAGTTAGATCTTTGCTGTATCTTGTTGGAGCATTGATAAGCTGAGAAAAAGACATACAGATTGATACTATTTGTTGGGAAGTTGGAAGCTATGGTTTGTCAACCTATATTTACATCTCCTAAGATTATTGTTTCGAGGTTTATTGTTTGGGATGTCCAGGATAAAATATTTTCCAGCACTGGTATATTGTGACCTGGTGGGATATATATTACTATTATGCAAATCCTTTTTGATATGCTGAGGTTCAAAAAGGAGATTAGTACCTCAGCATTAGAAAAGATGGGTATATTACCGGTGTAGGGTGTGATGTTGAACATAGAGGGATATAGAAGGGCTATCCCCCCACCCTTTTTTTTAGATATATCTCTTCTGGTTATTGCAGAGTTTGGAGGTATTATTTCTGAGTCTTTTACATTGGGGTGTAGCCATGTTTCTGTAAGGGCTAGTATGTCTGGTTTGTTTTAATCAATCTAGGCATGCAGTGGGGCTATTTTATTACATATACTTCTTAAGTTCAGTGTATGTATGTTTAAATCTTTGGGGTCACTCTTGAGGTTAGGCTTAGATGATGGGCCTGGGTTAGGATGTTATGTCTCCACATTTGAGAAGATAGGTAATAAGGAATGAGTACCATGGGAAGTGTTTTTTATTAATGGGTGATGGTACTGGTGTCAAGTGTGGTTTTATAGGAGATGAGGAGGCCAATCTGTAGCTTGAATAATATGGGAGAGTATAGGGGAGAAGCTGGGAGGAGATCTTTGATAAGCTCTGTTGTTTATTGGGGAGATGGTTGAAGGAGGTTGTTGATGTGTATTGGTGTGTGGGGGTATGCAAGGATATAGTTGTAGTGAGGCTGAGAATTAAGAGTAAACAGGTTAGGCAGGTTAGAAGGAGCATGTCAACCTTGATAGTGGGTTTAAAAATAGTGAAAGTTGTATTTATGTGTTAGAATGTACAAACAGGTGGATATTATCTAGTGATATGTGAGCAGCTTAAGGTAATGTTGGAAATGCTTTGACTTTAGGGTGAGCTTTGACAATGTGGTTAGTTGTTTTGCCTTGTGGTTTACGATAAGGAGGGTGGGGGAGATGTGATTGGTCAGAAGTAAACTTATGGTGCAATGTTAGTTTGATGTGTATATAGTAGGAGAGAAGGTGGTAAGTCTGAAGTTAATGTAAGGTCGATTTAGGTGGTGATTGCATTGTGATGGTGAATTAGAGTAAGATGCCAAGAGGTATATTAAAATGGGATGAGAATTCAAGGTGATGGATGTAAGGGAAAGCAGATACGTTTGGTTAAATAAAGGTAGGTAAGGTGTGAATGAAATGTGGGTGTGGATAAGGTAGAGTTGTATATAATTGGATCATGGAAATAAGGGGAGTTGTTTGCTTGGGATATGAGTAGAGGTGCTGGGAAGGGTGGGATATGGTGGCATGGTAGGGGAGTGGATTCAACGAAGTAAACGGCATTGGAAGCACCCCCCCCCAGATGGTTTACCACCAAAGATAAGCCTAGAGGAAGCATTGGCTGTCAAATGTGGCTGGAAAGCACTTTTTAGCATTTAGTTTGAACACATTTTGAGTGCAGCAGATATTCACAAGTATATGTTTATATTGTAGGGCTTAGGAATCAGAGAGGACCTTAATAGCTGCTCCCAGTTTGCATTCATCAACAAACTTGGTCAAACAGAGTTCTTGGTTATTTGTCTGGAGATCTGAAAATTAAATGCTACACAAATGGGGTCACAAAACATATCCTTGCAAGATGCCCCTGGCCACCTTCATCCTCCTAGATGAGGTACCTTCTAATCTTACTGTATGGGTTCTTTCTTTCAGCCAGTTGGCAATCCATCTTACCACATAAGGGTTTATATGCAATGTCTGAAATTTACTAACTATACTGTCATGTTCAGTAGTGAGAAAAGTTTTGGCCAGGTCTAGGCATGCTGCATGGACAGCATGACCAGTGTCAACAGCTTGCTTTACTCTTGCAAAGAACTTTAGCAAGTTCATTAGGCAGGATCTACTTCTGAGAAAAAACAAACTGCTGTGAGTCTAACTTGGTAATGTTCTTAATGTAATAGTCATGTCAGTTATAAAACATTACATTGCATTGCATCGCATTGCCTTGAGACTTATAATTTCCAGGGTCAATGGTGGGGATACCCTTATGAGGTGGCATCACCACTGCTGTGTACCAAACCTCACAGACAAAACCTGTGGCTAAGCTCAAGTTGAATGGTGTAAGCTGGGGTTCATCCAGATTGTGTTTAATGCTGCTTGTTAGACTGCCAGGTATATTGTCAGGTCTCACAAAGGAAGTGTTTTGAGTTTTAGATAGCACCATTAGTGCATGCTTTTTGGTGCTGAGGAGTGGGAAGTAGACAATCAGGATAGGTGGGCATAGTCTGTAGAATAAAATTTGTACTGGATTTGTCTGCAAGCTTACTAACAATATTTAGTTAATCAGAGAAGGTATAGCCCTTATGAGTACATTCAGTGCAGTGCTGGGAGTTATTTCTTATCTTCCTAATGTCGCTAAAGAAAGATTTATAATTCATCTTTGTTTTAAACATTAATCTATGTTCATGGGCCACTCTAATAGTCCTAATTGTAGTTATTAAACTTTAATTCAACTTCTTAAGGTTATCTCTTATTTGAGGATGACAAGTCCTGCTGTAAGGCTGTAAGTCTTGAGAAGATTGTTTTTCTTCTTACTGTAGAGTTTATGTCGCTGGACCACCACAGCAGTTTTATTTTTTTAAGTTTATCATTATATTTTAATCTGACTTGAACAGCCCATTCAGTACATTTGCCTAAGTGGATGTATAATTTCTCCATATAGTCACTTGCTAAGGCACATCCAGGTGGTGGTATCAAATCTGAACTTAGTAAATTTGTCATAAGTTTTATAAGAGCTGCATGTTTGAAATCTTTCAATTTGGGGATATCTGATTCAATGGGTTTAAAAGTCTTGAGGGTGATGGTCATTAAGTTATGGTCTAACTTGCCCATGGGAGGGGATACCTGAGGAATAGAGCAGGATATATTTGTAAGTACAGGGTTGAGGATATTTAGTCTTCTGGTGGAGTTATTTATAATCTGATCCAGGAGTTTTGTTTATTATGTCTAGGAACTTTTAAGCATAGACCACGTTTGAGTTATACTTATGCCAGTTTATTGGGAGGTAGTTAGAATGAAAAAATTGTTAATAAAATGGAGTTCACTAAGTACCTTCAGGAACGTTGTGTGATTTTTCAGGACATATAGTCAGTGTTCTATACCAACTGACTACACAGATATGGATACATTTCAAATGCAGGATGACGTCAATGAGAGGCCTTAAATTACTGAGACTTCTGTCATTGAGCTGAACCACCTTTGTGAGATCCTGACTGTTGCTTGATATGTCAAGTTGCAGTGGGATGTCCATCAGCTGGACCCTTCCTAAAAAGGTACTATGGGGGCAGCAAAGGCTTTAGTCAGTATGAAGAATCCTTTGAATGAGAGGTGCAGGCCATCCTTTACAAAACAAGCTGACTTGTCAAGTATCTTGTCTCAAACTGACACATACTAGATCCCCATGAATGACATCAACCATACAGCAAATTGTTAAAGCCAATTATATTCAATTTGTAATTAAGCACCATTCTTGGAAAGGGACAGATTCCACTCACGACCAGCATCTTACCTGCATTTGTGGCATAGACAGAGAGCTCTGCCATGTCTCACTGCATATCTTTCAGGTTTCAGCTCACCCTCACATCCACCATGATGATATTTGCTGGATATGGGGGGCTTGACATCAGATGTCCTAGCATCTGCAGGGCAGCTCATGGTTACCCTCTTCTTGTCGAGCCTAGTGGGTGGGAGGTTTGTATAGCTGTGTGTCATATTGCATTAGTGATCATTTAACTCCTGGTGACTGCATGCTGATAGTAAGTCATAATGTATTGAATTATTGGATTTGTACTGAACTTTCATCTTTACAGGTCTAGGAGACTTTGGTAGGAATTTCTTTGAGACATCAACATATGACATTTCAGTGTGTTTGTCCCCGATGTTCTATAAGTCTGTATTGTTCACAGTTCATGTTTCTGTGAGATAATAATGCCTCCATCTGTAAATATATTTACTTCTTTCACAAACAGAGTTAGAAATGCAGAGTAATAGGTTATTCTCTATGCACATAAGGCAGTTGCTACACTGCACATACCAAATGCTATGAAGCCTGACTCTGAAGGAGACCAAATAGGCTGACTGTCCATTATGGTTTAAGAAATTTAAGAATATGCTAGATTAATAATGTAATTAATTTATATTATGTGAAAACTGACAGGAAAAAAAAACTTTAATAAAACTATAAGCATTTGCTTGACTGTCACAGTAAGAAAATTCCCTATATTTAGCTGACAATATTATTTGCTATTATACAGCTACTAAACTTAGACATTTATTACTAATTATTATTATTATTTCATTTACAAAACTTCACAGTTGCATTAGATTGTGTAATGAGTGGTATTATGTGTCACTCCATATAACTACTTTTACTAGTTTCTCTCCTAGTTATAGTATTTCTTGAAAGTAGAAAAGTTCTGAGGTCAGGAACTGAGGAAGACACTTAGATCTATAGACTGCTGATTACTGTGCCACCTCACTAACTGCAGCACTACACAATGAAAAACAAAGGGATAAATCAAAAGAACCAATCAAAGAACAGATGATTTTTAACCAATAATGCTCAGATACTTAGAAACTGCAGCAGTTACTTCCCTTCCACCAGAACAACCCCTACAAGCTTCACTAAGGCTCACAGACTGTCCCAACACTGGCTATTAACTGGTAAACTTCAAAACATTGATGATAATATCCTTCAGTAACAGTACCAAAATCAGTACCTTCATATTTTTGAGTTGCTTCTAATAAAGGCTGCATAACTGTTACAAATACCATAAATGATAATGGGCACCCCTGTGTTGCACTATTAAATTGTTGAAAATCCTCCATGAGATTCAGAAAGGACTACCATTAGTGGTAAGACCTAACATGGGCAGAGAACCACTGGCAGACTCCCTTTCTGATTCAGGGACAGCCAGCCATAGAAATTCTACACAGCTGGTAGAATCATCACAGCAGGCTGTGTCACAGCCATGCTAAATGCTTTCCTGGGTGCATCTAATGCTAATTATCCATGTGTTCTCTCCTGGCAATTCCTGCAATTTGGGGGTAGTTACTCAGATGAGTGATTCAAAAAATTGTTGGACTGCATGAATTAGTAGAGCTGGCTTTTTTAATTAAAATGTCCAAAATGCATTATTCCCACATTACAGCCAAGGAAGAGATCGCATAAACGTAAGATCAGGAAAGTGAGTGTATGGAAGTGTGTGGCAGTGTGTGCACATATCTGCAAAGATTTGTGCATCACAGATGACTGTGTGTGTGTGTGTGTGTGTGTGTGTGTGTGTGTGTGTGTGTGTGTGTGTGTGTGTGTGTGTGTGTGTGTGTGTGTGTGCATGTGCTTGTGTGCGCATGCATGTGTGTGTGTTTATGTATGTGTATGGATGAATGGATGAGTCTGTCTATGAGATGGAGGTGTCAGGTGCAGTGAATGCCTGTGTATGATCATGGGGATGACTGTGTGTGTGTGTGTGTGTGTGTGTGTGTGTGTGTGTGTGTGTGTGTGTGTGTGTGTGTGTGTGTGTGTGTGTGTGTAAGACTTTGGACGAACGGATATGTGTGTCTGTGATATGGAGGTATCAGGTGTAGTGAATGCATGCCTGTGTTTGAGTGTTGGGATGACTCTGTGTGTGTGTGTGTGTGTGTGTGTGTGTGTGTGTGTGTGTGTGTGTGTGTGTGTGTGTGTGTGTGTGTGTGTGCATGTGTGCGCGGGTGTGCGTGTGTGTGAGTGTGTGTGCATGTGTATGCGTGTGTGTGTGTGTGTGTGTGTGTGTGTGTGTGAGACTATGTATGGACAAACGGATGAGTGTGTCTAAGAGTTGGGGGTGTCAGGTATAGTGAATGCCTGTGTATGAGTGTTGGGATGACTGTAAGTATGTGTTTGTGTGTATGGGGGTGCACGTTTGAATGTCTGCACGTGTGTGAGTGAACAAAAGGATTACCTGTGCCAATGCGGTGCGCGGTCAACCTTTGGTAATTACCACATGAAAGTGCTGATTAGTTCTAGCAGTAACTGCCAGCAGTACAAAGACATGTCTATCATAGCTGATAATGAGGTCTTAGACATTGTGGCTACATTCTCTGATTTGCATTTGATGCTTATTGCATAAGCTGCCCCTTTAGGCTGCAGCAGTTTGCACATATGCTAGGATTCTTTCTAAATCCCAGGGACAGTGGTAGTTTTTATTTTTTGTACTAACTTGTAAAACTGAAACAGTCTGCAATATGGGTTGAAAATGATATGTAATTTTATGAAGAGCTGCTCATCTAAACCAGTACTGTCTATTTAACAAACTGGAGGCTTTGACTGTATCACATAAACTACTTAAAAACATATGTAAGTTTTTTACAGTGATGATGGTTACTGCTGAAGCATTGCTTGAATTGTTTTTTCTAATTCTGACATTTGTTTTCAGGTACATGGCTGTATTGCAACTGTAATATCATTTTGGAAAAAAAAACGTGAAAAAAGACAAAATGATGACTGTCCACACAGATGAAAAGTTAAGCACTTTCTTTCATTTTAATCACAACAAACTTCTTCAGAACTGACCAGTGAATCCATTAGTCAAGTTTAAATACAAAATTTGATTAATAAATAAACCAATCAAATGTCCATTCATCTAATTGTTAATTAATACATCCCATTTTCCTAAAGGCAAATATATCAAACGTAAAATATTCCACTTGACAGGTATACAAAAAGCTTACAGCACATTCAAATGTGTGCCTGCAACAACAATACTTGTCAAATAAATTATTTAATAGTATAATCTGTTGTTTAAAAGACATTTAACATTTAAGGTCTCATTCAGACCAGGAATATGATCTGCCCTAAGGAAAACCTTGTTTTCAAGGGCATTGTTAAATTCTGTGACAAATGAAATCAAGTCTATTTCATCCAACACAAAAAAATAAAATATTTTTGAAATTAGAACACTCCAAGGCATGTTTGGCTAAAGCATTGTTAGTGTCTTTGTTTCTAATAGCCAAATGGTGTTCATAAATCCTTTTCTAAAGGGCTCTAGTTGTTTTCCCCACATAAAAATTTTTACAGGTGGAGCACTTTGCCAAATATACTACCCCCATACTTTTGCAGTTGTATCTGCCTTTACTAACCACCATTTTATTAATATGTGGAAAATATATAAATATATTTTTTGATGAATCAATGAACCTGCATTGTTTGCAGTTATAACATGGGTAAGTACCAATAGCTCCCCTAACAGTTTTATGTTCTCCTATTTCTAGAATAGACTTTAGACTTGCAACCTTTTTGTAAATGAAATGTGGGTGGTCCCCTAATACTCTAAGTGTCAGTTTCCCAAAATAACTTTCCATTTATTAGAAACTACCTGTTTAATACTATAGCAGTTAATACTAATAGGAACAGGAAAGGCACAATCCATTTATTTTGCGTTCCCATTAGTGAAAATTTCTCCATCCTAACCAATAATATCTGCTCGAAAATTTCTCTTAGTTTTTCATATGGATACCCTCTCTGGACAAACATAAAAATAAGTTTATTTGCCTCACAAATAAAATTTACATTGTCCAAAATCAGGCTACTGAGGCATATAATTTGTCCTCTGACTAAGTTCAACTTCATGAATAAAGGATGATCACTCTCAAAATGAAGAAAATTATTAGTGTAAGTGTCCTTTCTGAACACCATACTAGTGAATCATTTTTCTTCAAGATTCATGTTTATATTCAAGTCCAGGAAGTGCACATTCATTCCACTTCACTACCATCCTGCATCTGTTCATGTCATCCAAAAATAGACCTAACTCATCAGTAGATCCATTCCAGACAAAAAACAAATCATTGATAAACCTCCTATAAAAGGAGATGTATTTAAATCTCTCCAGTTTGGTCAGGAAGGACAGTTCCCACCAACTTAACACTAAATTAGCGAAAGCCGATGCTACTTTAGCACCCATAGCAACCCCACAGGTCTGACGGTATATTCTTCCATCAAATAAGAAAGAGTTATTTTTCAACACCAAATCAAGTAAAAGGCAAATGGACTGTACCATTACATTATCAAGCTTAGTGTTTTCCTTCAAAAAAACTCTTCACAACTTCTATCCCCATAATTTGGTCAATAGAAGTGTACAGGGATACTACAGCTACAGTAACTAGTAATGTTTCTGTACCTGTAAAAGTATGATTTCTAAAAAGGTCCAAGAACTCCCAAGAATCCTTCAAAAAATATGGAGTCTTGACTACTAAGGGGTTCAGCAAATGATCCAAATAATGGGAGATGTTAACAGTTTTACCCTTTTTGGCTAACACTATGGGTCTAAAGGGCGGGTTCATCACATCTTTGTGTATCTTTGGAATACCAAAGAAAGCACCTAACAGAGGTTCTTCTACATAAAGGAATTCATAGGTGTTTAAATTAATGTAATTTTTATTCAACAATTCCATCAAGAGTTGGTCTATGTTGTGAAAGTTTCTCCTCACTGCATCTTTACTAACTGATATTTTTTTATCATTTAGTAATTCCTTGATACATATTTGATAATCAGATGTTCTTATTATGACCAACCCATTACCCTTATTGGCTTTCATAAACCTATACTGTTGGCTCTTCCTCAAGTCAGTCAAAATTTTCATTTCTCTTTGATCCCAAAAATACCTTTTACTTTTATTATTATTTTTGTTTTTACTGTAAGTTGTATGTGTCCCCTGACTGTTACATATACATCTGATGCCATTTTCACACAATTCATTAAATATATTGAGTGTAGATGTCAATTTTGGTTCACATTACTTGGTTTTCTACATTCAATGTTGTTTCTGTGTTCTGTTCCATCAGAAACATATCTAAGATTTAATTTTCTGATGTATAATTTCAAATCTAAAATAGTGTCAGTTAATGGAGCTTTAACAGCAGGTACAAAAGAAAAAACTTTTTCCAGAGCTTTTGTTTGACTTTCACTAAGTGATAAATCATTAAGGTTGTATGTTTTACATAATTTACTATTTATTTTAATATCTCCCTTTCTGCTTGTTCCCCAAGTTTCCCTTCCCTTTGGTAGTGGTCACATTGTTGTCTGTCTCGGATGACTTGTGGGGAAAAGGGTTGTTTGGACCATGTGAAACATCATTGTTAATGCTAGTACCTTCCCCTGCTTCATTTGTTACATTTCTACTGTCTCCATTACTATTCTGATTATTTTCAACAGAATTCCCCTTGTCAATATTTCCAGTACCTTTAACATTTCTAAAGCCATTAATAGTACCTTTTATAATAAGACCACTTAATTTTTGATTCAAAACAAATGCTGTGTTGTTTGCATACGCTAAAAAATCTCGACCCAATTTGTTATGCTTTCTATTAGTTAAGGTTGCCATGTGTCTTTGACATTTAGCTTCAATCTTCTTCTTCTTTCAGCTTTTCCCGGTTAGGGGTCACCACAGCAGATCACCTGTCTGCTCATGATTGGCAGTGGAGTTTTTACAGTGTCCGGTTGCCAGCCCAGCACCCAACCTTCCGTGGAAGGCACACACACTCATGCCTAGGGCCAATTTAAAGTGTCCAATCCACCTACAGCATGTCTTTGGGATGTGGGAGGAAACCAGAGCACCCAGAGGAAACCCATGTGACCACAGGGAGGACATGTAGACTCCGCACAGAAGGCACCCCAGCTGAGGATTGAACCTGAGAGCCTCTTGCTGTGAGGCAGCAACACTAACCGCTGCACCACTGTGGCAATCATAAAATGACTTAAACATGCCAAACTGATCATGGTTTACAATACATTCATTCAGTTCACATATTTCTTGTTTTAATACAGTTATCTGAATGCAGTTGTGTTTAATTAAAAGTTTTAAAGCCTCTAACACTGCATTGTTATACACAGTGACCAAATCTTTAAAAACGCTGTCAGTTTCCTTAATACCATTTGAAAACCTATAGCATCTTAAGCCAAATGGCACATGTTTGTGTTCTACATAAGTATGTAAATAAAAGTTGTCATATTCAAGTGAACGCAATTTAAACAGTTTCCTTTCCAAATTAAAAATTAAAAATGTTAGGGCAGATCATATTCCTGGTCTGAATGAGACCTTAAATGTTAAATGTTTTTTAAACAACAGATTATACTATTAAATAATTTATTTGACAAGTATTGTTGTAGCAGGCACACATTTGTATGTGCTATAAGCTTTTTGTATACATGTCAAGTGGAATAGTTTACATTTGATATTTTTTGTCTTTAAGGAAATGATATGTATTAATTAACAATTAGATGAATGGACATTTGATTGGTTTATTTATTAACCAAATTTTGTATTTAAACGTGACTGATTCAGTGGTCAGTTCTGAAGACGTTTGTTGTGATTAAAACTAAAGAAAGTGCTTAATTTTTCATTTGTGTGGACAGTCATCATCTTGTCTTTTTTTTCTAAAGTTCTCTCTGGTTTTTGTGAATTTGGTGATTTTTACTTTACTATGTAGTGTCATTTTGCACTGACTTTAAGTATTGATTTGCCCACTCAGTATTTGCTTTTATAATTAATAAGTATTAAATATTGGCCTTTCATCTTGTATTTGTTCTGAAAGTTTGTATTTCCCTGATTTACAATTTTTGGAAAAGACCAGTTGTAAAATACAAAATTAATTTTTTTCTAAAATAGTTCACCAGATTTTGCAGGAAGCAGATCTGCACCTGTAGTGTAATTGTATCTTGCTTTATTAATGAGTAACTATAACTGAGTTTTTATACATATACATGTGTGTGTGTGTGTGTGTGTGTGTGTGTGTGTGTGTGTGTGTGTGTGTGTGTGGCTACTTTGCTTATTTATTAATTTAATTCCATTTGTTAACAGTATAAGTGAATTGGTCTGCAATCCTTTTCAGTCACAGCTCTTGCTCGTGAAAGCAGTTACAAAGTTTTCATAGAAATACAAATTATCTAACAGTGGGAAGCAAGCATTATATAGTGAATGTGGAACTGCATTTTGAGAAATAGATAAACTAGTTATAAATTAATAGTTAGGTAACAGTTTAGTCTATGCTATGCATTAGCCAGAGTCACTGAAGCAAGTGCACTGAGCCCTTTCTTGCAGATGTTCTTTTAACGAAGGTTTTAAATGCATGGATTTCTTTGTGATATGCAACTGCTACAAGTGGTTCCAAGTTGCAGGACCTAATCTTGAAAAATCTATTTTACAAATAGCATTTTTGAATGGAGGTCTAAGCTAAAATTATTTTAGATTCCTGGTTGTTTCTCAGAGAGTAGGTTTGTTCTCTAATAGAGAGCAATCAGCCATAACCATGTTTCAAGACTTTCTGTTTAATGACTTCCAAACCTGTATTTAGTTGTTTTTCAGAATCCATTTTTATAGATTTCATTACAATTCTTATAAAATAGTTGATTGAATCTATAACATTATTTATTCACCTTCCCTATAATAGTATTGTTGCTTTAATTCTCCAGTTCATTTCTTATCTTGGTGCCTTCTGCACAGAGTCTGCACATCCTTCATGTGTTACTTTAAGAATTTCCATCTTTTCAATTTAATCTTTCAAGTATCTTGATTCAAATATTACATTTCATCCTCTATATTAACTGCCATCATTGCAACTACCATATTTTTTGAGTTTTATTCTGGATAATCTGATTTGTATTACTCATTTTTAAATAGCTGCCTTTGCTCATAATTTGTTTCATGCACCACCAGTTCAGGATTATATAATTTTCCACTAATAAACTGTTCACATTCTGTTTCATGCTGTACTAGTTTGGGATTATATAATTTTCTATCAATTAACTGTATAAAACTGTTAAAGGATAAGTTCATTCCTTATTAAATGAGCTGGTTAGCAACTGAAATTTTGAACTGCTTCTCAATAAATCGGTTTCCAAAAATTCTTGATTAATTTTTCTGCTTTCATTAAACTGATTACTTTTACTAAATCTATTATTTTTTGAAATGACAATGAACTCCCTTGCACTCTCATGTAATACATTATGGCTATGATTCAGAAAACATTGCATCATCTTGCTAAATGAATTTGCTCGACAAGTAACATTATACACACACACACACACACACACACACACACACACACACACACACACACACACACACACACATGATTTTAACTGAAATAAGATGACATACATTACTGTGTCCATTATTTCTCTTGCTTGATCACAGTCAAACATCAATGATATACACAACCAGAACTGGCAGTTTTCATGCTGGGGAGGCAGAGATATTACATTTACTTGGTCAAGGTTAAAAGATTATCATTATCACTTGTCAGTGAAGAACAATGAGTGTCTAACAGCAAAAAGTTGAAATACTTTACCATGATCACTATTTCTCTTATTTGATCACTTTCACATATCCCAGGAGTAGTGTACACATGCAAAAAAAGTTATTTTGAAGTTGGGACAGAGAGTCTGTCTATATATGAAATCAAACAAAATCTTCTTGATTACAGTTAAACAATCATCAGTCTAGCTTATCAGAGGATTATCTGAAAACAAAAAGTTAAAACAAACTATTGTTGCTATTATTAGTTTCACTTAATAACTTTCAGTTATCGGAGGTATGAGCAATCAGAATTACTTTCAGTTGATAATATTCAGACATTTGAGGTGCAAACAATCAGAAACTGGTTATTTTGGGGTATTGCTTTGTTAAAGAAAATGACAGTTATTTGATCATGGTTAGCTATCCGCTGGACTTTGTGGGGAGGGGATGTGTATGTTTCTGAGACAAATAACTTCATATACATTATTGTAGCCAACAATTATGTCACTTACTCAAACATCAGAGATCTCCCATCACTCTCCAGAAATAACAATTTTCTAACTAGTGAAGAGGCAGTATATGTTTGTCAGCAGTTATTTCATTATCTGATTCAATGTGAAAAGTGTGTGCATACAAACATACACACACACACACACACACACACACATATATATATATATATATATATATATATATATATATATATATATATATAGATATTTATACATACATATGAGTGTCTGTGTGTGTGTGTGTGTGTGTGTGTGTGTGTGTGTGTGTGTGTGTGTGTGTGTGTGTGTGTGTGTGTGGTGTAGATTAAGATGAAATACACTAGGGTGGCTAGATTTTCTTATATTTAATCACAGTCAAACATCAGAGATATGCCCCGACTAGAAAGTACTTATCCTCAAGGATTTGGAAAGGCTGTCTATTCATAAGGTGACTAACTACTGCTGTTCTTTGACCACAGTTAGTTGTTGATATTCCTTGTCTAGGGAAGTATAAATTTGCAATGTGTACATGGAATCTGTGTGTGAAAATGGTCATTATTATTTTTATTTGTAGGCACACTTTCAACTAAGGCAGTTTATATGGGAAAGTAAATGAATGTAATGTTTTGGTAATTTTGAACACAAGGAAAACAAACAGCATGTTTTAGCTTAAAGTTTATTTTATAACTTGCATCATCCCTACTACAAATGTTTTTAGATTTAATTCAAGAGACATATATTTTCATTTTTCTGATTGAGCAAAAACATAAAAATATTATGCTTTTATGACATAAAAATAACACTCATATTTATTTGTCATTGAAAGTCATGTCTTAAAAACTTTAAATATTTATATAGAAAACAATATATTAGGAAAATTGAAATGGTGATGAGAAATTCATCATGCAACTTAAGTACAGTTTTTTAACTGAATATTTATTCATAGTTCATAGGTTCATACTTATATATTAGGCTCATGATCACAAGGGCCTTTTATAAGCCTAGCCATGCAATCCATCCTAATTGTGTCCCTGTGTATAATGGGCATTTATTAGGAGTGGGTATGTTAGGAAGTTTATAGAGGGCATGGGGGTTAATGTTAGTTTGAGCATTACTGTCTGTCTGTGTCTATCAGAGATATGGGGGCCAGACCCAGGTAACTTTTTGATTTATCATCCATTGGTCAAGTTACACTTAAATAGGGTTAGGGATGAACTCCACTTCACATAGATGGTAAGCCTGCTCCAGAGCATAGGGATTCTCTGAGACACATCTGTCTTGCTAACATGTCCCACCTATGTAATAAACAAAATTTAAATCCTTGGATCTAGTGATTCTGATGCTTAAGATGTTTGTTTTGCAGATGTGCAAAGGTCCATCAGAGCGAGATCCAAGGATGCCTTGTATGCCAGGCATAGATTACCTGTCAGTAATCTGAAGTAGACAGAGTACACAGATAGAGCTTTATGGTGATCCATATAGGACAATGTGTTTATACACTGGATTCTCCTGGTAAGGAACCTTTGTGGGCATTCCAGCTGTTGTATATGTCTGGTCAGGTACATGCCGAAGGCAGCATTATATGCAATGATGGGTTGGATAAGGCTAAATAAAGTAGCACTGTGACTTCCTTAGACCTGGATGACATGGTCTTACTTATACATTGGGTGACAAAGAATGATTTTCTTACTACCTTGGCCACAAGGGGTCTATATCATAACATCGAAGTTCTCCAACATCGAATGTTATTATATCGAACCCTAAACACCAATGTGTGAAAACATCGAACAGTCAGAATAGCAATTTTCCCAGAGAAAAAAATTGCTATTCCGAGAAACATACACACAGCACAAACACACACAAAAACAGCCATCCACACACATACACTTAAAATCCTACACCTAAACTAAACTTTACATACAGTACTAGCTATCCACTTACCTTAACCCAACTCTAACCCTAAGGTCCATCACTATCACGCACTCACCTCACCCGCGCCCTAACTCTAACTCACCTAACCTGCCCCCTAACCCTAACCTACACACAATCGCACACTTACCTGACCCGTGCCCTAACCCTAACTCACCTAACCCACCCCCCTAACCCTAACCTACACACAATCGCACACTTACCTGAACCCGACCCGTAACGTTCCAAAATATCGAACGCTGAAAACAGCAAAGCCACAGCAATGGCCCACCGAATTCTTTACCTGGAAAAGAATTCGATGTCCTGTACCTTTGCTGTTTTCAGTGTTCAACATTACGGGTTCGATATTATAACATTCGATGTTAGAAAACTTCGATGTTATAATATAGACCCAGCCAAAAGTTGGTGAAAGGCCAGATTACTGTCTACATATGTTCCCAGAACCCTGACTACTGAGTGAACTCTTAGGGGTGTTGTATTGGTGGAGTAATTAGTCTTGGTGGTAGTTTTCCCAAAAGGCACTATAATGCATTTTTTGGCTTGAGTTTTATTCTGTGACTTTGGCACCAGTATATGTCTTTGTTAGACCCTCTTATTAGATGTTTATGTCATGTGGGGAATCTATGATAGCTCCTGATTTACAGTCATCAGTGATCTTGATCAGTCAAAGTCTCTTGACATTAGCTTTTACATCTGAGAAGTAGATGTCAAATAGGAGCAGTCTGAGTACAGAGCCCTAAGGAACCCCACTGGTGAGTGATCTCTTAGTGGAGGTGGTATCACTAGCCTTACTTCTTGGGTCCAGTCTGTGAGCCAACAGGCAATTCATTCAGTGAGTTATGTAGGGATTTTTGCCCCGTTTGGTGAGATTGGCAACTATACCTGAGTGTGGTATTGTATCAAACACCTTAGCCAGGTCGAGGTGTGGAGAATACACCATTTTACCCTTATCCATTGCTTTGATAACCTTCTCAAAGAAGTCCACTAGATTTAGTAGGCATGATCTTCTCCTGACAAAGCCAAACTGAGTTGGGTATAAAGTTGTCTGTGTATTTGTTGATCATTTCCATGATAATTTGCCCCATGGCTTTACACATTAGACTAGTGAGACTAATAGGTCTGTAGTTTTTGTGTTCAGTTGATGGTCTACTCTTGTAAGGTGGGATAACAATTGCAGTCCTCTATTCTCATGGAACAATGTCTGTTTTGAGGTTATAATTGAAAAGCAACTCAAGTGGTCCTGATAGGTCATGTTGCTATTTAGGAGGCATCCTAGGATATTGTCGAGGCCCACTGAGTCTGTGTTTTTGACTTTTGTGAGCACTGCCAGGGTTTATTCCCTGTTAATAGTTGTGGATTATGCTACTAGGTATTTCATGGAGGGTGGTGGGGGTAGTGTGGAGTGACGTTCAAGCTGAATTTGTCAGCCAACAAAATTCGCTATGTCTCTCTGCTCAGTAAAAGTGGCAACATTGACCACCAGTTCAGCACACTGATGTGTGCTACATTTGAGGTTTTGGACATAGCTATAGAAGGCTTTGTGGTTGTCTTTAGCCTGTGAGTCAATCTGGACCTCATAATTGACCTTGTTGGACTTAATTAGTCCTCTTAGTTTCCTGTTTAGTTTAATTAGAAAGTTCTTCCTGATTTTAGCCATTACTTTTTTCCTTTTGTTATATTCCCTATTGAGGCTAGGATTCCACCAGTGTGGTTGTTTGTTTTTAGAGTGTTTTTGGGGCTTAGTTTTAGTAGGTACAGCAGCCTCTATACAGCCATTTACATGGTTATACAGAGTCTCTGTGAGCAATTCCACATAGGTTATCATGACCTCAGGGTTGAGAGAGGCATTGAATTTTGATAAACTGTCAATTAATAGGGTGTACTTTCCTTTAGAATAGTTCTTAACTGTTATAGGGTTTGCTGGGATCACCAAATTGATTTTTATTTTGAAGGAGACAACTTTGTGATTCAACCTCACCAGTGAGGATATAAAACCAGGGGGTGGAGGGTGCAGCACTATCCCATATTGGTGAGTACCAGGTACTATATGTTTGAACCTCTAGTGGGTATATGAGTATAAGGCATTGTATGTTCCCAATCTATAGAGGGGAAGTTAAAATTGCCAGGGATAGCACATTTGGTTTAATGGTGAGTGTCTCCAGTAACTCTAGGTATGAGATATGGGATTCTAGGGACATAGAAGATGACCTATAACTGGTTAGGATATGGTTTGGTGATTTTCAAATAAATAAATTCCAGGGCATCATCCTGTTTGGCTAACATTGAGTTATGCTTGTTGTTAATGTAGATTGAGACTCCTCCACCTTTTGTTCCTCTCTGTGCAGCTGATGGTCTAATTGTGTCGAAGGGACTGAAGATTTGCACTGCAGGAGTTCTTCTTTGGTTTTTAATCAGGTTTTAGTAATGGCACAAATTTCTGTATTCGCCAGAGTGAGAAGAGCTTGCAGGTTATGGAGTTTTTTGTTTAGGCTCCAAGAATTGAGCAGTAACACCTTTAGGTTTCTTTGGGTTTTTTTTTTTTTGCTACGTCAGTAGGTTAGTCAGTTTGGCAATGCCTAGAAAAGGCTCTAAGAGGGTGGATAAAGGAGACAGATGCAGAACATCCTTTGCAAAGCAACATAGTCTGTTAACCATGTCCTCTCATGCTGACAAATATTGAATCCCCCTGGAAAGACACCTGAAACTAAGCCAATTATTGTAGTCAGTCATCATTTGTTCATACTGTGGCATCCCCCTTTTTGAAGTTAGAATGCTGCTCAATGCAAGGCACATAACTGCCTGAGACACATTCAGAGAGATCAACAATGTCTTTCTTCATATAGTCCAGGGAAATACATCTCAGGGTCATTATCTCCCACATGGTCTATGATACAGTCATACAGGTACCTGTGGTGTAGTGACTTGAGTACATGCATAACTTGGCAGATCCTAGCACAGATAAGCAACTAAACATTATCTTCTCCTTGTTCCGTCTGGTTTGTGGAGCATCTGTGCATCATACAATGGAGTGCCTATAAGAAGAGTCAAGGTTAATTTGTTGGTTTGTGTTATAGGCTCTGTTCTTGGAGCTCCACTGGGTATAGGAGCATGTATGATATTTGGTGATACTTTTGGTGACTACTTTAGAGATTGCTGAGGATGGGCATTACCATGTATAGGCTTAGGAGGTCTTTGATGTTTAGGAAAATTGCTTTTTAGTGCCTTAGCATAGGTCAGTCTGTGTGAGGTGGATACTTTGTGGTAGATTTATGTGTGTTCTTGGCAACCTTGTTTGTATCTGAGATTTTTGCTTGCAGTGAAATTGTGTATGCACATCCCTTGCATATTTTGTTTGTTTTTTTACAGATTAAATGATTGTCTGTTAATATGAGACAATTGCTTCATTGTTTCAGGATGCCCATACCTACCAAGCTGACTTTGGAGACATTTGAAAACTGCATATCCATGTTGTCCAGAAGTGCATTTGGGTGGGCAAATTTAGGTTGTAGACTGGGTTATACAGATGTCTCCACGGGTGGTCTCTGGGGTTTGGCACTACACTAGGTTAGATACTGCTTTGAGTTGATAGTAGTGCTGTTTAATTTGCAAACTAGCTGCTCTAAGCTTGTTTCTGCACAATGGCTTTGTTTTAGCCACACTAAGTTACAGAATTCAGTTCTAAGAAGGTTTTTATAGATAAAATGTACTTTTTGGGCATTTGTGTTTGTAAAGGGCACTGGTGACCAGCAACACCAACAAAGATTGGCTGTGAGTGATATGCTATTACAAAACTTAAACATTGACAAGATAATTTCAAGTACTATGGAGCTTTAAAATTATTTAAAGGCAAAATCAACAGTAGTATCACTCTAAACAATTAAGTGAAGTGTAAAACAATAAAATAAATCTCTCATCTACCATGCATGGACCAGGATTAACTCAGGACCCCTTCATAGTGTAGCTAGGGTTCCAAGCAGATGGGAGATATGAGAAAATGAGCAGGAGGCAATTAATAGTAAGGGAGGTTTACTGAAGTACAATACTGGTTTGCTGGGTGAGCACTTATTATTATAACACAAAAACTAGAGCAGAATTTACAATACAGTCACTAGTGCAAACCTTCCACAGACTAAGGCACCAGACCACGCAAAAACTACCAGTGGCACTGTAATAAATGAATTAATGAGGTTCAAATCTGGCAACAAATTACAGTTCTACCACAGCTGTGAAAGAAGCTACCATATTGCCCAGACAGGGTTCAAAATAACCATTTACATGTACTTCTGATTATGGAAATAGAAGTACAGTATAATGTATAAAGAATGCTGCAATATTACTGTAATACACAATTTTCTCACAACTTCAAATGAAGCTACAAGAATAAGGTCCCTAAACAAACTAAGAATAGTTTACTATAGAGTGTCAAATTGTACAATAGATTATAACAATATATTAATAAGCACTATTAGCAGCACCACAAATCCATTAGAATGTGCCAGAATGCTAAGATACTGTAGTCTCAGTTTCAATTAGGGATAGGAATATGTCAGATATTCAGAATAAGCACAATATCCAGAATGAATCTGTATTGTATTTATGTATTATAACATGTCAAAATTATAAGCATATGCATTCCCAAAGAAGGTATTTTTATTGAAGTTAAAACATATCATCACCATATGTCTTAGTACTGGTCATGCCAACATGGTTGAGTCAAAGTCATCACTGAGACACATTTAAATCCTTATGGGTATTATAACATTTTTAAGTGCATAGGAATTCTTAAAGGGAGAATGACAAGTGGTTATTTATGTCCCTTTTTCCAATAAAGAGATTATAGACATCTGACTTTGAGAATCTGGCATGTTGCATTTTGCTTTGTTTATTTTGGGGTGAATATATGCCTTATTTTCATGGTGAGAAATAAAACCAAAAAGCAAAAAAAAAAAAATACATTAAAAACAGTATGTATTTGCACTGAGTTGCCACTATACCAGAAAAAGAAAAAAAATTATACATATTTCTCCAGAAGGGAACTTCTTGTCAGTAGATATATGCAACAAGTCAAACTTGTCAAACTAACAAAACTGTCTGGATGTGGCAATATGAGAGGGTTAAATTTGGCACTGAGCTGCATTAAGTACAGAATGACAGAATTAGGTCAATTTTGTAGCAGACGATTTGAGTAAAATTCTGAGCAAGTTTCATTTAGAAATCTCAAAAAGGGAGACTAACATATGGTTGTGTATATATGGACTGAATGCTGTAAAAATGATTTAAAATATTTATGTTTGTTTCTGACTTTCATTGTTTTTTCTTCTTCCCTTTTCTACAGTTTGTCATTTAAATTTCAAAACTTACTCTGACTGGGTATTTCCTTTTGCTTGTTCCTTGGTCCAAACATCAGACAAGCATGAAACAAGGATTCCACATGTGTGCACGTGGAAGGAAAATTTATACTGCTTATAAGTATACTAAGTGCCTTTTCTGTCTAGGAATATACTCAAAACTACTATGAATGGAACATTTATAAAGATTTTACTAAAATAATTTTAAAACATAGAAACCATAGCTAAAGTATCAGCTAATCTGTTTCAGCTAAAGAGTCAGGTAAATTATCGATTTTATTATCCAACTCACCCAAGCAATCAACACCATCAGGATATCTCTCCCATACTAAACTTAAAGTAAAACATTTGACTATTTTTTACCTGCCAGATTTATCCCACTTTGGCTGGTATGAAAAAGTTTACAAACATTTTTTTCTTTCAAGTTTAATGAATCTGCAGAAGCCATTAAGTTTCCACCATTAATGGTTATACAATCAGACAAGGATGCTTCCCCTTGTATTCAGCACACTAGGCTAACTGTACATATTGGGAGACACCATGTAGAAGGTACAAGATAGGTGATCTAGTGCCCCTTCCCCTTCTGTCAGTCACAGCAACTCACCCATGGCCTTTTTACTCCAACCTCAAACTTGATAGAACCCCATTTTTCCAGCTTATTTATCCCTAAGTTGCTACCACTTTACCGTTTGCTTTTGATCATGGCATCCATACACAGTGGTGTAAACATCAATGCTTTACAGTGCAACACTGATAGTTCTGATACCAGGGACATCTACAACATCAGTGGTGACAGCAACAATTCTCTAAGTGCTGCTGATGCTTACAGCATCGATGCTCAGATTCCTGACTATGCCAGTCATTCAGCACCATTGTTGGCAGACACATACCTGGCCCCAGGCTATGCACTCTTGATCTCTCATCATTGATGCAGTTTTAAATGTAGACCACAGAATTAATTAAGGACACATCAGCAGTATGATTTCATTTGATATTGTCTGTTTGTTGGACTTTCCTGGTAAGGAAAGATAAATAAATATTCTATTTCCAGTGCTGCCTCCCTTAACTATAGATTAGTATGTTGCTGACAACTTAGAATTCCAGCCAGTCAAACATTAGTAAGGCAGATGGTCCACAGGCCCTTTGTAGATTCCCAAAGAGGCACCCTTCACCAAAAGTTTCTCTTAATCTTCTTCTGACTACCGTACCCGAAGATACCCAAAAAAACCCTTACATGTCTAAACACATAGAATCCACATTGGACAAACCCATGAAAGATGCTAATGAAGATGAGAATAGCAACTCCCTTTTACCCCTCAAGACTACCCCAAAGACTGAGGAGAATACATGATTAATGCAGCATTGAGATGGATGGTTCACCAAGCCCAAGTCTACTCCATAGATGAGACTCTAGAGGACCTGTAGGTTAACCCTGTAATCTTCTTGAACAGCACGTCCTTTGGTGAACATCTTAATAATGTCACCAAGGCTAATTGGGAGGATCCTGGCACTGCACCCCAGTACCAAAAATGACTTATAACATACTCTAGTCTACCAGATAGAGGGTTTTAGGCTGAGACTCACAAGACTCATACCCTGGTATTTGCAAGAGACCATGAGAAGGCTCTGCCCACACAGAGTCCAGCTACCAATTCCCTGAACTAGGAGTCAAGACTGATGGACAGGTTTGAGAACTGATTTGTGTGTGTGTGTGTGTGTGTGTGTGTGTGTGTGTGTGTGTGTGTGTGTGTGTGTGTGTGTGTGTGTGTGTGTGTGTGTGTGTGTGTGTACACGCGTGTCACACTTGCTAAACTTTTCCACTCATATGGTGGATTTCATACCTGACATCACTGACGAAAGGTACCAAACTATTAAATGCATCTGTTAAAGTTAAATATCTCTGCCAATGCTCAGCCACCTTGAAAAAGAATAGCCTCATTGTGTGTATTCTTTATAATGCCACTGAGGAGGTGGATGGAGCTAACCATAGGTAATACTGCCTAGGAAACCAAGGTGACCTTTATGGACACCCCTTTGAAAGACTACTTTTGGTCTGCATGTTAAGCAACATCTGTAAAATTTGAAGAAAAAAGCTGACACAATTATTTCTGTCATTATCAGGTCTCAACTGTCTCAGTGAACCTTCTCTGTGATGCAGAGTAGCAAGCAGCAAATATGGTTTAGGCATGGCACACATTGTTAGCCTCAGCAAAAGACAGTTGAAATGTACCTAATCAACAACTATTTGAAATGTCAGGAAATGTAAGAGTGAGTTACAAAATATAGACAGTAAATGGCCAAAAAAACAGAGTTATATAAACTAAGTCTGTGATGGCAGTTTTTCAGGCTATTCCATTTTCTCCAAGCTATGGGGATCTCAAAGTTAGTATATAAAAGATTTAGGAGCGTGGGGTGCTTGCCCCTCTGCAGAAAAGAAATTTAAAGGAGAAGAGCAATGTTTGACATTTGCTCTTCTATTTTCTTTGTAGAGTAAGCACTGAGCATCTGGAGTGCAGAAATTCCAACTGGGAGACATCTAATTCCCTGAAGAACTTCCACCATGACCAGAAGGCCAAATGCAAAGGTCCCCAGCAATACAACAGAAGCTACAGTCCATCCATAGGTGGTCAACAACATTCCTGAGGTCTTGTCTGTCCTATTCTGGTTACAGCTGAAGGCCATTTATCCTTCCACTTGTCTTCCTAGTAATTTCTTACAGTGTTCAGGTGAGTAAGGCCATTCATATACAGAAGATTGCCAATGCTTTTCCAAGCTCAGCCAACACTGCCATCCTTACCCTTGCACAACTGCCTCAATGCACCTTTTCTGCAATGCAGAATAGCCAGCAGCAAATTTGGTTTAAGTATGGCACACACTGCAAGCCTCAGCAACAGACAGTTGGGATGTACCTAATCAACAACCATTTGAAATGTTGGGAAATGCTAGAGAGAGTCCAAAAATGCAGAGAGTGAATGTTCTATATACTAAGTATGAGATTACTATTTATCAGGATATTCCCTTTTCTCCAAGTTATGGCAATCTCAGAGTTAGTATATATAGGTTTGTGGAGTGCAGGTAGCTTGCCTTCACCCCATAAAAAAGAAGCTTAAAGGAGAAGACCAATGCATGAGATTCACTTTTCTCCTGCATGTTCTGTCTTTTTTTTTTTTGGACTTGGCATTTGGGGTGTCTGCATTTCAATAGGGAGCCACCTAATTCCCTGGGGAATTTCCACCATGGCTAGAGACCTAAAGGCAAGGGTCCTCAGCAATACCATGGAGACTACAGTCTATCCATAGGTGGTCAGCAGCATTCCTGAGGTATTGTCTGTCCTACTCTGGTGACAATTGAAGACCATCTGTACTTCCATCTGTCTTCATGGAACTCTTTCACAGTAGACAGGTGAATAAGGCCACTCATATACAGAAGATACTTGTTGCTTTTCCAAGCTCAGCCAGTACTTCCTTCCTTACACTTGATCAATAGTCTACTTTTTCAGAAAACATCAGCAAGATGGGAGTAACTTAATTCCAGTCAAGAGTCATTCCAGAGATAGATTTTAACAATTCCCTACAGAGTAAATTGGTGTAACTAAGAAAATGATTCTTTTGGGCTGGGATACAGGATCTGAATAGCCTATACATATTAAGGCCTTGTTAAACAATTACTAGAAAATGGAAATCAAAGTCTAAACCAACTATATTTAAAGTACTAAATATTGTAATCCAGATAAAAGAACTGGAAGTGGGAATCTTAGAAAAGGGAAAAAGCAAATTACATAGAAATAATTGGAAATTGTGGGAACAATGCATGCAGAATAATGCTCTGGAGGAGGTGTGAGGTTCAAGGAAAGTCAGGAATTGAGAGATTTATGTAATTTTAGACTGATGATAGATATAAAAAGAATATATGTGATGTATAATGTATGTAATGGGAAACATGTTAATATGGTTTGTTTTATTTTAATATATGTTTGCCCATGTCTTAAGTGATAATTCAATAAAGGTGTTAAAAAGAGTTCCTTCTCTCTTTCATTTCATTTTAATTCTTAGACACCTTCTAGATCATCATACTAAAGATATGGAAAGAGTTGGCAATGTGGTGAATTATGGGATAGGGGAAGAGTAGTAGGCAGCCTAGCAAAGTTGTATCTGTTGAGCAGTCCTAACACTAACAGCATTAGTCATCTTGTTATGGAGGATGGGCCTAATCATACAGATGTATAATTATGGTAAATATATAACTTTACAAGCAGACTTCAACTGTACAGTGGAAAATAAAGACCAAACTTATAATTGTATTAAATTAATTTTTAATAAACCAAAAACCAAGTCAAATCCGTAAACACATTTGTCCTTATAGCAAGACTTTATCAGACTGCACTAACAATGCTATATGGCATTTCAAATAAATATACAACCATGTTGCATTAAATACGAACAAGTTATTAATTGATATAAAACCTTGTAAAACATGTTAAAACATAGAATGTAACTCTTACAATTTACATTGTCTTCTCTGTCCTTTTCTTTCAAAATGCATTTATAATTCAAAGAGGTATCTTACCCAGGGTTAACATACCTCCTCCAAATAGTTCAGTTCTTGAACCACTACTCTTTGTCATTTACTTCTAGGAGGTCAAAGCTAATGATAGGGGTTTGTGGCTGACTAAACTTGCAGATGACTGCAAACATGGCACCATCATAAACTCCCCAGAGCACACTGAGATCCTCCAAAATGGCCTGTCCCAAACAAATAGCTGATGTCAAAACCATTAACTAAAACAAAATACCAAGAACTGTATAAATGCATCTTTCAGCAAGTATGATTCACCTTGTAACTATCACACAGACAACACATCCCTGAAAATTGATCCTGTAGTTAAGGATCTGAGAACCTATGATAACAATGAACATGCCTTTGATCACAGGTATACGCTTTCATAAGAAAGCCATTATTCATTGCATGGCTTATATGTAAAGGCATTTTATCCAAATCTAGATAATTGACATAGTTTTTGGTGTCATTCAAAGGAGATCCAGTTTCTGTCAGCCTGGGATGACATGATCAACAAAACTCGCTGCTTTGCCAATGATGGTTTGCACCTGGCGACACTAGGCTTTTGGCTGCTGGCAAAGGCTCTTGCCTCCACCATAGTGCCTTTTTTAGGCAAGGTCTCAAAAACAAAAATGCTGATGTGAAAATTGCCAACCATAACAAAATAAAGGTTACACTGCTAAACACTAGGAGCGTAAATCAAAAACTGTACACCCTGGAAGCACTTCTATCACTGGAGGATGTAGATGTCTGTACAGTCACAGAAATCTGGTGCAAGGCCTCAGAGAGTAGCCCGGTTTTGGAAGGCTACAATGCCTTCCACAACTTCAGACCATAAAACGAATGTATAAGAACCAAAGGAAGCAATGTTTCTATCTATATTAGAGATAAATTCACCTCACAACTAGTTAGACTGGACAACTACTTTGAGTTACTCCAAGTTCAGATTAATGTGGGTAAGACCCCCATTCAAGTCATAGCTAGTTTTAGATCCTCTCCATGGATCATGATGTGCTTGAGGCCTACTTGACCAAACTGGAGTCAGTCTAAATATTGCCAAACACTCTGGTCATGGGGATTTCAATTAACCCACCATCAACTGGGAAAATTACTCTAGCCCTAACTCACCAGCGCAAATGTTCCTTGATTTTGTTAACTCAAATGCCCTGGAAAAAAATTGTTCAAACCCTGACAAACAGATGCACCACTGCAACTGTCAGACCCTCATTAGTCAAATCTGACCACAAATCAGTCACCTTCAAACTGGCACTAACACTAGAACTCACAAGGGGCGAAGTCAGACTAAAAACTTCAAACTAGACCCTCTTAGGGGAAGGTATAAATGCATTCCAAGCCCCACCCTAAGCTGGAAGTGATAACTACACCAAAGCTCGCACTAAAACCCTATATAATCACTTGTATAAGTGTATAGACTTGGCTGTTCCAGAGAGAATCAAAGCCAGAGCCCCAAGTAAAAACAAGCTGCCCTGGTGGATGTCCAGCATTAACAAACTTTACAATAAATGCAAAAAGGTGCTGTCTAAGAAAACTAAGGTGAGGCCCCACCAATGGAAAAGTACCCTCCTTGGCCTCAACAGGCAAATAAGACAACATGTCAAATCCTCTAAGGGTAACTTTGAGAAATACTTAGCAATCACAGCTAACGATAACCATAAGGCCTTTTACAGCTACATATGTTGCCTAAAAGGTAGAACCCAAGCATGTGCCAAACTAGTGATTAATGGTATCACACACACACTCTGATCCAGTAGAGATAGCAAACTTGCTAGCGTACAGATTTTGCAAAACTTTCACTCCCTTATCCACTCCAAACTTATCACAAACCTTGCCCCCAACCCCCCAGCCTACATATCTGAAGAGCAGCTCATTAAAGCCTTGTCTAAGGAAAAAATGTAGCCTCTATGGGACCAGATGGCATCCCAGGCTGTCTTCTAAACAAGCTAAAACATGAACAAACATCACCATTAAGTACCTTATTCAATCACAGCCTAACCACAGCCTTTTTCCTGCAGAATGGAGAATAGCAATACTTATTCTCCTCCACAAAGGTGGCTTAGCAGCAGACCCAGGGAATTATAGACCCATAAGTCTGACCTGCCTCATCTGTAAAACCATGGAATCATGGATCTCATAAATAAAGAAATAGTGACCTCCAAACCCTGGATCCCACCTAATTTGGCTTCATCAAGGACAGATCCTACCTGTTAAACCTGGTGGATTCCTTTGAAAATGTTACCAGGGCCATTGACAAGGGCAAATCTGTGCACACAGCATACCTCAACTTGGCAAAGGCCTTTGACACAATTCCACACTCAGGCAAAACCAATAAACTTAGAAAAACTGAATATAAACCCCTTTATTTTAAGATGGTTGCCAACTGGCTCACAAACCAGGCACACACTATCAAAGTGTGTGACTCCACATCAGCTAGCAGACCTGTCACCAGTGGATTGCCACAAGGCTCAGTGCTAGTCCCCCTGCTGTTTGGAATATACTTCTCAGGTGTTCAGGCCAAAACTAAGGGGCTGTGGCAGACCATGTTTGTAGATGACTGCAAACTGGGTGCAATTATTGAATCCCCAAATGATGTCAGTATACTTCTGGAGGGTCTTACACAGACCAAAGACTGGTGTCTTAGTCATGGTCTCAAACTGAATGCAAAGAAATGCCTCATCAGTCCCTTCAGTAAAAACAATATCCCTTCACACTATCAATTTTTAAAAAATTCTCTATGTGCCTATGAAGTGGTAAGAGATCTGGGATCACAAGTAGACTGCGACCTTAACTTTGACCACCATGTCTCTACTATAGTAAGGAAGGCTTTCTACATAGCACACTTGATTAGCAAAGGCATTGCCTCTAGACCAAAGGAGATTATAACCCCTCTAAACTCTTCACTAATTAGGCCCATAATTGAGTATAATGTCCATTTCAGCATGTACCATACAAAGTATCTGCTCACCTGCACCTCAGAGGTTTCTAACTAAGAAGATCAAGGGACTGCAGCACGCCCCTTACACAGACCGACTAAAGTCCCTGTCACTATACTCAGTATCATATAGACTTCTTAGGGGAGACTTGTGCCCGGCTTACAGAGCAATCTCCGACCCAAACCTAATGAATTTGCTGCACATCCATAAATCAAACAGGACTAAAGTTACTCATTTCAGGCATACTTCTCAACTGTCCAGATTTTTTGCTCATATTTTTTGGTCCGTTCCTCATAAAATTTTTGGTTTTCTGGCAAACTACTGGGATGATTCGAGGAATGAAGTCACTACATAATGACATACATTTGAGTTTCAGACTTCAAATCCTTCAGAAAATGTATGGTAAAACAAATCCTGCTTCTCTACCAACTTTCTAAGTTTATAAGAGCAATATTTAAAATATGTCCCTATTTTTGGCCTTTTTCCCCCATTTTGTCATGCCTTGTCCAGATTTCTTGCACTAAGAGGTTGTGAGGTATGGTCTCAAGGACATAATTATGGCCCGCAACTTGAATAGGACATGCTGGAGGGACAGATTTATCTCCCAGAGACTGATGCATATTTGGGATAGGTTGCCAATTCATGTGAAACAGAGCACCTCTATGACACTATTCAAAAGGAACCTGGATGAGTGGATGGGGCATCATAACTTCTTACCAGGGATAGCTCCCACAACCCTCCTGGATATGGGCAGTCATTACTAAATACAATCCTGGGTATATTGACTAGAGTATCTATGCTATTACATTGGGATGAAATGGCTATGCTTGAAATGACCTCCTGGTCGATAGCCTGGTGACCTCCTATGATCCAGGGTTGTAATTGTTCCATTGAAAAAGCACTCTTTCAGCTGATCATTAAGTATAATGCCTCTTTCCGTATGTACATGTCTAAATACTTGTCACAATGGGAATGACCACAACACTTTCTCACTAAAAAAATCAAAGGGCCTAAATTGTAAAAACTATGAAGACCATCTCAAAGCCTTTTCCCTCTTCTTGGTATCATACAGGCAGATGAGGTGGCTTCTGCCTTGTGTGCAGAGATTCAGCAGACCCTATTCTGTCAGACCTAATATGCATTCACAAGTACAATAGTATAATAAATACTTATTCATGGGATCTCCATCTGTTTTGCAAAAAAAAAAACAGAATATGTTAGAGGAATAGGTTTGCATCACAGAGGATACTATTCTTGTGGAACTATCTTCCACTTCACATAAAATAAAATACTTCTCTTATTCTCTTCAAATGTAATTTGGATGAACAGATGAGTAACCACAAATTGAACTACAGTTTAACACTTCTGTCCCTCATGGATAGGGGAAATATGTTAACTTCCCAACATATCCTTGTTCAGCTTCTTTTTGGGTTATTTGTATGCAAAATATAAGGTCTAAAACCACCGTGGGAATGTAAGGCAAGACTACTTAAGACCCTCTCAGATCACTAGCATAGTAAGTGCCTATATGTATGACTTGTCTTTGTAAACTAACTCATAAAAATACAGGCTGACAAATATACCAGAAATTCTTTCGTGAGTTACAAGTGAAAAAGCCAAATGACTCATACATCAAGCCTGTTGAAGCCCAAAGAAAGGAATGGTGAGGATGCAGGGAGTAGATGTGGCAAAGGTGGATGAGTTTGAATACTTGGGATCAACAGTTGAGAGTAACGGTGAGTGTGGAAGAGAGGTGAAGAGAGTACAGGCAGGATGGACTGGGTGGAGAAGAGTGTCAGGAGTGATTTGTGACAGGCGAGTACCAGTAAGAGTGAAAGTGAAGGTCTACAAAAGAGTAGTGAGACCAGCTATGTTATATGGGTTGGAGACAGTGGCATTGACATAAAGACAGGAGTCAGAGCTTGACGTGGCAGAGTTAAAGATGTTAAGATTTGCACTGGGTGTGACGAGGGTGGACAGGATTAGGAATAAGTATATTAGAGGGTCAGCCCAGGTTGGAAGGTTTGGAGACAAAGCCAGTGAGGCAAGATTATGTTGGTTTGGACATGTGCTGAGGAGGGATGCTGAGTATATCGGGAAAAAGATGCTAAGGATGAAGCTACCAGGTAACAGGAAAAGAGTAAGGCCTAAGATAAGGTTTATGGATGAGGTGAGAGAGGACATGCAGGTGGTTGGTGTGACAGATCAAGATGCAGAGGACAGGAAGAAATGGAAACAGATGATCCGCTGTGGTGACCCCTAGCGGGAACAGCTGAAAGAAGAAGAAGAAGCCCAAAGAGAATGGGCTGTCTGCAGTAAATGTGGACAAACTACATGCAAATCGCTTGTATGTTCCTCTACATTTACTTTGGATGTCACTAATTACCTTGGCATTTTCAAAATACTGCTTCAAAATTGCACCCTTTTATTACAGAAAACAAGTTTGTGCCCTGCTATTATGATAACATTTTGACATGCTGATAAAATTCTCCAGTTATGGGTAGGAACATTCTTGACTGAAAGGCTGAGGTATAGACATAGCCATTTTCCATAGTTTATCCTAAATGTCTCCAATATATTGATTTTGTTGATGTTCTGATCTCACTACCTTTTGTAGTACAGAATTTAGATACTCCCAATGTTTAAATTGATATAGGCATAGATAAAGGTTCTACCGGTATGTCATCAGAACTCAAATTCCTTAGCCTGCCACATTCTTATTGACTATATTGGCCTTGTGGTATCCCAGGTGCATTTAGAAACATAAAGTAAATCATTAATTGCTTTCATCTTGTGCTAAACTTTGGTGGCTAAGCTGTCAGCTTTACCTTTCTATACTGTGATGTCTAAGCAGTTAATACCCTTTCTATCAAATACATGAGAAAAACACAAAATAAAAATGCTGTCATTACTAGTATCCATGAAAACATATTAATCTGGCCTAGTTGAACATACAAACTATACATATATATCTATATATGTCTATCTAACTATATATATATATATATATATATATATTATATATATATATATATATATATATATATATATATATATATATATATATATATATCTTCTTCTTCTCTTTTCAGCTGCTCCTGTCAGGGGTCGCCACAGTGGACCTATGTTCTGCAGAACGAGTGACAGTAGATTTTTACGATGTCGATTTGCCAGCCCAGTGCCCAACCTTCCACAGAAGGCACACACACACTCACACACCCATACCTAGGGCCAATTTAGAATGTCCAATCCACTAATAGCATGTCTTGGGAATGTATATATATATATATATATATATATATATATATATATATATATATATATATATATATATATATATATATATATATATATATATATATATATATATATATATATATATATATATATATATATATATATATATATATATATATATATATATATATACATATACATATATATATATATACACACACACACACACACACATATATACATATATATATTTTATATATATATATATATATATATATATATATATATATATACATATATATATCATTGATGAATCTGTGACACAGTTTTAAGAATTTGAAAATGTTCAGTTGATTTAAATTTTTGTCCTTCTGACAACCTTTCACCAAATTAGGAAAATATGTAGCCATGGTGGTTCTGATAGCAACCCCTTTTTTATTATTTATTCTCAAGCATAAAAAATATTAGACAATACTTGTTCCATATATTCTGCAAGAAGCCTGACCTCCTGAGCTGTCTACTGACTGTCTAACCCTTTCTAAACCAATGTTATTTAGTCTTACTTAATTCAAACATCTGGCAATTATTGGCCTTAAAGGGAATTTTGAAGATATTTACGTATATTGGGAATCCCAGAGAATTGTTCCATTCCCATGTATTTCAACAGAGAGAAATTAATTCATAATTATGGCAATAACAGCATTTGTCACCTGTTCCTATAACCAGGCAGCAATTATTCGATATACTTTTTAAAATCTTGCTTAGAAAACATTTACTCACTTACATGTTACATCATACTGTTGACAAAATCTTTATAACCCATTAAAACGATTGCATTTTTATCACCAGTCTTTTTTTTTAACATTTCTAATATCCTTACTGCACATATTATCAGATGTCTGTATTACTGGGTATAATGGCACATTTTAAATGCTAGAAACAAAAACAAGTGTTTTGTAGTTACATATTCAGTTTGTCACAAATGACCCTGAGATTCAGCTTTTTATTAAAACATTTCAAAACAATCATTGCTTAAACTACTTTTACCTTTTTACAGTGTACAACAGAAGACATTGCATTCCCACCTTACTGTCTCCAATATGAAATATCTGTGTTAACTAGGATCTATGTTTCAGTCTTGCCAAGATATTATAGAATGACAAAACGGTCTAATTTACAGCATACGGGGATATAATCTCCTTACATAGTGAATCTATAAAGAAAACTTTTCAAACATGTACACATTTACACCATTTAAACCTATTTTTGATTTGACCTAATCATACAAAGACAGCAAATGTATCATTTCTGGTTATATTGCTTCTTAATGACATTTAAACATCCTCTTTCCTTGAAAGTATCAATTTATTTCACAGCACTTGAGCTTTGCCTCCATCCCAAATGGAATTCTACATTGTGTTTTGACTACTTTTGATGACGTAGCTGGAATATTAGCCAGAACTATATCAAATATGGAGTTAAAAGATGGTAGCAGCAGTGTACAAAGCTAAAAGCAGAGCTCTGGGCAGTAAACAATTTAAATTAGCAAAAGCCTACAAGCTACTGTAAATTGTTAACAAAAATGCTAACTGATGAACGTTTGCCATCCAGAAGGTTGACAAGGAAAAGAAAAAGAAAAAAAAAATGAAGTAAAGGGGACAGAAACTGAAAACTCTGAGGGAGACTAAACACAGTGCGGTGAATAAGAGCTGAGGAAAAACATGTAGTAGTGGCAGCAGCAGGAGAAAACTCTTCATTCACCCTAGATAGAAAGATTGATCAAATGATTTCTGAGATTTTCAAGATAAGTGGGTCCCTATTTGAATACACAGACACAAATAACAGAAGGTTGGAGGAAGAAGAAGGCATTTTAACTAGGCATTCAGATAAAATAGTGCACATGCAAAGTTCTGAAAAGGAGATGAAAGAAAAAATTTTGGAAGAGCAGTCGGAGCAAGAACACTTGTCACAGAAACTGTCTGCACATGTGGATGGGCCACACAAAGATGACTTTGTTTATTTTTATTATTGTTGTTCTTTGTTTACCGGGAATATCCATTTCCAGCAGAGGTCTGGGGAGAAAAGCTACCTTTGTTTACATTGCATTATACTTACTTCCAATTAAACACAAAGTAGTTACATTGTATTTACATTTATACACATACATTAGTTACATTTATACATTCTAAGATTTTACAGAGGTAGAAGATACTAAAGAGAAAACCTGCATGCAACTTAGTAGATTGTACAGGCAGCAGTTATATAAAAAATTGTTTAGCATTTCAGTGAGAGGTTGAGATTATTCTGTTTAAGGAGAATATTTGGAGGATATTGTATGGTGAGCACAAAGTCTTAAACAAAGTCAAGTAAACTTGAGGTTTAGGGCAATAACAGAGTAAAACTAGAGCAATAACAGAGTAAAACTAAAGAGAAGTTTTGTACAGACTTTATGAGGAAATGCCTCACTCTGTAGACTGGACTTTCTACTGATGATATTTAAATACAGAGAGCACCCTGAGTAAATATTTTGAATGCGAGACTCAGAAAACAGCCAAGACCTATACTTATTAAAATGCAGCTATAACAGCTAAAGGAGTGAATTCTTTGTAAATTTTGCGGTGGGAGGCAACAGTCTTAAAGTCAGAGAGACGCAAGTGTTTATGTGGATAATGGCTTTTCATTACAAACACAAACTAACACAAATGTTTTTCTTCCTTCCATAAGACCCTGCAAAAATAAATAAATAAATAAACTTTGTTTTAAGTTATTATATCCTGCTTGCTTTGAGTCTTCTGTTCTCTTGGATTAAAACCTACACACACCCTCAACATATACATGAAGAACTGGCAAAGAGAAAACAACAGCAGGAGACAGGAAAAGGTGATGAGTGCAAAAGTAAAAGCAGCGGGTGCAGAAAGGCTAACAATGGACACTGCAAAGTCCTTTCTTGATTTACAAAAGAAAAGTATGGATAAAAAAGAAGATGATTTAAAAAAAAGTAAAATACTCTGCAAAAGCAATGCACTAGGAATATTAAACGAAGACACTATTTAAAATAATTATCTGGATGAATGTTTATATGGCAAAGGAAGTGATAGTCTTAAAATATGAACTGCATTCTGAATGACACCTTAAAAGCAATAAGTACCAGACAGAAAATAACTCTTTGATTAATATAAATATCAGATGTTAAAATTTTACATAAAAGGCGGGGCTCTATATAACATGCCATCTTATAAAAGATCATGTTTTCAAACTACAAAATTGTCTTTATGTTGCTTCTGCTTTTAATAAAGGTATTATCACAATGTAGAAGGGAGGGGAGATAAGTAAATTATTGATGAATGAAAAGGAAAACGAATATACTATGTGATGGAAATCAGTAGACGATACCACATAAAATTAGTTCTGGTAATGTGTGTGCTACGCAAAATTAATGAAATCAACATGTTGACTAAAAAGAGACTAGATAGTAAGACTGTGAAAATTAATGCACTGGAATCATTGACTGAGTGAAATTTATTAAATTAAATTGGTCCTTTGGTATAACTAAAATATAAAACATTACACTGTTTTAGATTCAGTGAGAGCTGTAACTACCACTGTGATAATAACTACATTTTCATTTTCTGTCATATTTGTACTGGCTAACGTCTCCAGTGCTCTTAGAAGGTAATTTACTTTCATAAGCTAAGCTAGTCTGGTAGAGGGTGAAATTGCTGTGTCTGGATAGTAAAGCTTGATCTTTTAACAACAGCAACAACATCTGTAATATTTCTTGGTTTTCTAGCAACATAAGGATTGTTTATGAGCAGATCAGTGATTTATAATTGCTGCTATTCTCAACAAAACTCGAAGGATAGTAACACTGAAGCAAGCTTTATATGGCTGTTTGTATAGAGTGTCAGCTATAGTTAATATGCTGGTTATTTCTTGGGGAGGGAATTGTGCATTTTTAAAGAGATGAGGTTTGTTTGAGAAAATGCCACGGAAAAATATATAAGGGGGCGCAGAAAGTGATTAAATACACTGTGAAGGACTAGTTTGTAACAGATGGACAGACAAAGAATATACGTTACGTAGAATAAAATATAATCTTCACTATGGCAAAGTTTGGTTTCTTGGTTTGGAATATAAATCAGAAAGTTCTGACCTATATTTAGAATAGTAATGCATAAATAATATTACAGGAAACACACCTGAATCATAGATAATATGATACTTTTGTAAAGAAACTAATGGTTTCTTTGCTTGAATAGAAGCAGAACAAGACCTAAAGGTCGAGAAACAAATGAAATACAAGCAAAGATGATTTAAAGTGGTGTGTAGTGGTGAGTGGTTGTTGTCAGAATTTAGGGATTACACTGGCTGCATTATATATTCCACCAAATGTAGTGGACAGAATATAAAGTATATTAAGGCAGAAGCTATAGCCTTTCATCAAGGATGTACAATTGCAGAAGGAGATTGGAACACTATAGGATATATGAAAGATGTCTCTGGAGGACCAAGGTATCATAGAATACTGGCTGAAAGCAGATACTTAAAGAAGTATATGCATGTATTTGGGTTTATGAATGTAATAAAAATAGGGCAGAAAGAAGTATAATATACACATTTTCAGCAAAATATGGTTCCTGGGCAAGGTTAGCTAGATGTTACATATTAGTAGAATACTTTGACATAGTCCAAACTATAAAACACATCCAATGATCCTTCAGTTCACACAACTGTGCAAATTATATTTTGTAAACAAGTAAAAGTATATTGTGATAAACACTGGCATGTTCCACTGTTCCTTCTGAAAAGGAAGATTATGATTGGAGTGATGAAACTTTAACTGAAATGTTATTACATGTGAACCCAAAGCAACAAAGTCCTTGCAAAAAATGGCAACATTGTAAATTGAATGTAGGAAATTTGGTCACAATGAAAGCAAATGAGATATGGAATAACAGCCAAAGTCAGTATCTAGATGGCTTTTAAAAAGTAAGGGATTTACAGAAGCAAAAAAGAATGCATTGTACGCAACAGATTGAAGAACAATTGAAAGAAGGTAGACTGTTTCTACAAGAATATTTAGAAACATAAATGTGCATAGAACAATGAATTTAAAGCAACAATTATTTGATAACAGTCCTAGAACAACATTATTGGCTTAATGTCTGTGGCAACAAAAGGTCGAATAGATGATAATCAAAATTAAGAATTATGAGAATTGTAGAGCAGAAGTGAAACCAAGGAAAACTATGAATGTAATAGTTAATTATTACAGTGCACTATATAAACAAGATGTAGAGGTTAAGACTAACACACAGGAAATATTAACATATTTTTGACAACTACATCTTCCTCATTTAATAAAAATACAAAAAGGGATTTTAACATCAAAAATAAAGGAAACTGAAATTAAAGAAGCAATGAGACTCCAGAATATATAGATGGAATGACTAGTATTTTTTTAATATTTTTCAGGATAAAGATATTCCTTTAACTTGGAAAGAAACAGCAGCAACAATAGTTGTAGTAGTAATAGTTATACCAAAGGAGGGGAATATACCCTTGACCAGAGTCATATAGAATTAGTTTGATTCTGACACATGATTATAAAGTATTTATTTTAATTTTAATAAAACAAATGGCAAAGACATTGCCAAGAATAATAGGCCTAGATCAGTGTTGAATTCTAGAAGGTATGCAAACATTTGATAATATTAACATAACCCTTATGATTCAAAAGCATGCATTAGATATGGATGCTAAAAAGGCATTTGATAGAGTAAGTTGGGAATTTATGAAAAGATCCATTAAGGCATTTGAGTTCTGTAAACATGGACAACATTAATATTTCATATCTAGAGAGGAGCTGAAACTAAGATGAAGTGTGGTGGTAAGCTGTCTAAAGTATTTACCGTTACAACAGGAACTATGCAGGGTTGTCCACTTTCACCATTATTTTTTTGCTTTATATTTAGAGTCATTAGCCAGGGACAGAAGACAATCAAACATAATAGGACATAAATGGAGAATTTCTAATGAGAAAATAGCCTTGTTTGTGGACAATATAATACTATATGCTAATAACAGAGCAAGACATAAAGCAAATGAAGCCAGTACAAAAACTATAGTAATGAACTATGCCTCAACACTTGACTTTGTACAGAGTTTCCCTTTTGTGTGGTCATAACAATCTCTACTTCATCTCATCTTACTTTACAAAGTCCTATAGCACTATTATATACATTGCTGTTCCAGTAAGACTGATGATATGCAACTTAAAAAATGGAAACTGTGTGAGGCTAATAGTAATACGTATGCGTATGCAAACATGTCAGAAAGGAAAAAAAATGTTTGAATAACTAAAAATATGTGATAGTGAAGATGTCAATAGTAGTGCTATAGGACTTTGTAAAGTAAGACAAGTACAGAGGGGTTGGGAAGGTGGCTTAATGGCTAAGGTGTTTGCCTTACAAACACAAGGTGCAGGTTTTGATTCTCACAAGGGATAATTGGCTAGGCTTAAAATGGCTCACAAGGACAGTTAGCTTAGTACTAATCTATGAACCTATAACACAAGATGTAAAGGTGATAAAAGAAATTACGCAATGTTGAACTTAAAAACAGGAAAAAGAAGAGAATGAACATACAAAAGGGGTATTTTAAACGAGAGATAAATTATGTTATATATTCATCTGACATGAAGAAAGCTGCAGACTGGAAGAAGAAGATTTTTCAGATCATAAGGCAACATGTGCTGTGATGAAGACATAATTAAAGAATGAAAGAGAATAAAATGGTTAGCAGGGGATATAAGTAAACAGAAATAAATTAAGGGGTTGCTAGTAGACTATGGAAAGAACAAGAGTCATTTAGAGTACTTTATAAAAGCTGGGCATGATAGTGGGTGGTTGAGGTCATCGTGCCTCTTTACTCATCCCTCATCAGGCTCATAATTGAGTACAATGCCCCTTTGGGATGTACCTTACCAGACACCTGCAGCAACTGGAAAGACCCCAAAAGTACCTCACCAAGAGGATCAAAGGGCTCAAACAGATGCCATATGCTGCCCGGTTAAAGAAACTCCAGCTCTACTCAGTGGCATACCGCCTGTTCAGAGGCGATCTGTGCCTGACGTATAAAGCCATGTCCAACCCAGAATTAATGGACATGCTGCACCTCAGCAAATCCAAATCCCATTGAGCTACGCGCTCGAGAGACTTGAACCTCAGCACTGAAATAAATAGGACATGCTGGAGGGACAGATTCATAACCCAGAGGCCCCCTTCACTCTGGAATAAAATCCCAGTCCAGGTTGAAGAGAGTCCCTCATTGACTCTCTTCAAGAGGAATCTTGATGAGTGGATGGGAGATCGTAGGTTTACCCCGGGTATCACTTCTGTGTCACTGTTAGAGGCACAGTATACTAACCTCGAAAAAGGGCATAGCAAAATAAATTTAAAATGGGTGGCGAAAGCCAAACACATTCTGGCTAGGCTTATAAATGCCCTAGGGCAGATAGCCTAGTATGAACCTATGAACCTAAAACACTTTCGAAAGAAGAGAGAAGGGTAAAAAAGCAATAATGTGGAGTATGAAAAACTGTTCAAAGATTTTGAAAAAATAGTTTAAGAAGGAAGTGATAGAGTAAGAGAAATAGTAAAAATGTATGAGAAAATTAAAAAAAAATAAAGACAATGCAAACAAGTAAAAATTACATAGATAGTACAAAATTTCATGAAAACAATGGGCCAGATTCCAAGAGTTACTTTCAGTCTATATCTGCCCTGATTCCAAAATCTACTCTCAGTGTAAGGCCTATCAATAGTATGGGAACGGGATTTCAAAACTTCTGCTCTCAGCCTCCTGTCAGTGTAAGTAGTTACTAACACTTAGAGTAAGTCTTTTGGAATCGCTGCCTATGTATAAGAAGGAAGAAACTGAAAGGAGAAGGCAAAAACAAAATCACATACAGCAAAATTTAAGTTAGGAGAAAGCATTGAAATGAAATAATTGGAATATGTTGTAAAAGAAGGGAAGGAAGAATTAGTACCAAGCTTAGATGGGTTAAATTATGGATACTGGAAAAGGATAAGTGGAAGGGAAAAAGAAGTATATGTGGAAATATTGGATAAATGGTTAGAGGAAGTAGCCACTGAAGTCCTGAGATTCAGTACTAGTAGTCCGTAATGTCCAGTGTCAGGTTGCCTATTTGGCAGCACACTCTGATACCCACTATATTCTATTAGGTTGTGCTTTGTAGCATGTGTTTCCTAAATGTGGTGATACCGTGGCTGCAAGTTTTTATCGCACTAAAATGGGCCTTGTTGCTCATCACTTGTGCTAATTAGGTTATCTAACATGATTGTCTCTGGATTGTGCTTATAACACAATGCATTGTCACTCATAGTCTGTGTTATGAGGCTCATGTCTGCACTGGGTGGTCATGTATGGTATGTGAGTGAGCACAGCTGTTGTAAAACCTGGCAATGCTACTATCCCTTTGTATCAAACTGCTTCCCATTTGCTTCACACTACTTTTAATATGCATTGCACTATTATGCTGCCTGTTGATGCACATCTTGTGGTGACAATGCACACCAGGCAACAATTTTTCTCCTGGGCTATAGTTAGAGAGTGGAATCAAGCTTATGGCTCACCATGGAGTGTAAAACCTTTCTTCATCTGCTGCATGGGAACCATAAGGAGAGCCTGCAGAGAACAGGAGGGTCCCTTTACAAAAACGATGCCTGACATCAGCTTTCCAGGAAGTTGAGTGATGTCAGTGGCATTGGCTACTTTGGTAAGAAATGCAGGTATAAGTATAGTTACCTGTGTAGGCATCACCCAGACCTACTCTGCCAGTGGGAAGAAAAAGTTACAGAGGCAGACAGAAAGCCTACATTTTTATTACTAGTTTCTGTTGTTGGTTTAGCGCATCACCTGTTGTTATAATTATCATCTGGTAAATGGAATATGCTGTGTTGATTACTGCTTGTTTTATGTTTCCCAGCAGCTCAGGAGATAAAAGTCAGTAGAATGGCCTGTCAGAAGAGGATTAGACAGGCACTTTAGGTGGCAGAGTAAATGTAATGTATTGTGGTAATAATATGCAAGCAATACTGCTCAACGGGGTGTGTGTTATTGTGTAAATAATGCCTGCCCAGAGGTGTTCTGAGGCCCAGTGCCACAGGCAGATGGCCTCTACTCCCCTGGAAAGGTGTTATTTACACAGTAACACACACTCTGAAGAGCATTATTATATTTAGAGAATGGGCTGTCTGTAAAATTGTTATGTTTTACTTATTTATAATTTTTATATAATATTTTTATATATTTTTGATGTAAAATAGTTCCTCTGCCAAATGAATCAAAGTTGCTGCAGCATATACTAATGGTGTTGGAGGAAGCATTTTACATCGAAAATATATCATTTTTAAAAAATATATCTAGATATTTGCTTTATTTTTTGGTCCCTTACTGCTAAAATGTGTGGTTTCTTGTCAGTCATTGGGGATTGAGGTCACTAAATAATGACATACATTTGACTTTCAGACTTTATTTCCTTCAGAAAATTCATGCTAACACAAATCCTGTTGTGATTTTTATAAGAATGACATTTAAAATCTGTTCCTATTTGTTATCCCTTTATTTCAGGCTTTATCCAGATTTCTTGAGCTAAAAGATTGAGAGGTATACAAACCTCTTATTGGTGCTGCCACTTGATCTCACTGTCTCTCCCTCTCTCACACACACAAACACACACACGCACACACGCACACACACACACACACACACACACACACACACACACACACACACACACACTTGCACTTCAGAAAATGCATGCTAACACAAGTCCTATTATTCAAACAACTTTGTGATTTTTTAACAGGAATATGTTCTTGTTTTGAGCCTTTCTTCCCCTTTATTTTAGGCTTTATCCAGATAGCTTGATCTATCCACTGTGGTGCAGCGGTAGCATTGTTGCCTCACAGCAAGAGGTTCTCTTGTCTGATTCTCGGCTGGAGTGCGGGGAGTGCCTTCTGTGTGAAGTCTGCATGTCCTCCCCGTGGTTTGGTGGGCATTCGAAAGACATGCGTAAATGGGCGTGCCTTTGCTGAAGGTTGAATGTCGAGCTGGTACCTCGGCGTTCATGAAAATCTACTGCCAATCATTAGCAGACCAGAGTTCTGCTGTGGCAACCCCTAACCGGGAAAAGCCAAAAGACAACAACATCCAGATAGCTTGATCTAAGAGGTGAGAGGTATTTAAACCTCCTCAGTGCTACTGCTGCCAGTGCTCGATCACTCTCACTCTTCACTTTCTCTCTCACACTCACACATACCTCTCTTTCATGTATGCAGGCAAGCATTCACACACACAAACAGAAACATAAACACACACACACAAACAAAAACATACACACAGACACACTTTTTCTGTTACATTAAATTTTTACACTCGCTAAGCAGCAAAAGCACTGCTTAGTGAGAGGAAAATAATGGCTCGATCGATCTCACTTTCACTCACATGCATGCACACACCCACACACCTAGACATACATACACACACACTTTTTTTTTTAATTTTCTTTTTTTTTAAATATATTTTATACTCGATAAACAGCAGAAGTGCTGCTAAGCAGGCATAAAATAATGGTGGCCATTAGTTTTTTTCAGTCTGAACTCCATGGCAGCTTGATATGCTGCCATGAATCATCAAACTCATTTTTATCATGCCTTAGTTGTATGTTAACACCCTGCTGGAGAATGTTCATTATGTATTTGATATGTTGTATTTGTTTGTTTTTTATGTTTGCTTCTGTCACTTTTTGTGTAATTTCTTTATTTGTTTTGCTTCATTGTTTTTGTTTTGTTTTTCTTCATTTATTTTCTTTTTATGAAGGATAATATGTGGTGCAGGCACTGGAGGCAGCATTCACTATGCTTTGCACTGGACTCCTTATCTACCTCTGTGTCCCCAGCACTCCACAGGCCTGCTTCGCTGCAAGGTGACCACCCCTGGGTCACTCAGCAGGAAGTATGGTGGCTGGTGAAGACAGAGGTGAATTAGCATCTGGATGCCTACATTAGAGCTCTAGAGTGCTTCCTTATGCAGCTCATATAGTTGCACAGAAAGCCAGCCATATCCATCAGGCCAGCAGAAAAAGGTCCCCACCCATGATGTGAATCACAGATGCAACTCACATCTGGTTGAATTCTCCTCTGAGCTGATTTGGAAGGTCTTCCTCACCCCCTCCCTAGCCCCTATGAAATGTTTCTCATCTTTTTGTTTAACTCCCTATTCTGTTTGCAGTCCAACCACTCTCGGTCTATCCACATGTCTCCATCATTGCCCCCCCTTATGTATTACTATCTTTTCTGTTAGTCTTTGTGTCATATGTATATATGTTTGTCTGTCTGTACTTCTTTCCCTATACCATCTTTCCTACCTGCACTTCTTCTTCCCCTATACCCTACTTAAAAATGGGCATCTGTACCCACAAAAATGTATGTCCTTTTCCCACAACACACACAGATCTTCCCTTTCGGTTGTCTTTATGTATGTTCCTTTGCTTGCTCTTCTCTATCAGTACCTGCCCTATCTCCCCATTATCTCCCCATTTACATGATAAAATGACTCAGCATTTTGTTGTGGGTCCCTTTTATGGGTTGCCATCAGTGCCTGTGCTGCAGTTAAGCTCTTTGATGCACATGTGAATGCTTATAGCATCAGGCACGCCACCTATTGATGCTTTTCCTTTAGACACTTGATTACTCATAGTGCAGTTATTCTAGCAGTGTGGTTGCTGTTGCTATCACAGCTGTAAAGATTCATTATGCGGCACTGTTCTGGACATTTATCTTATATTTGTTTATCAGGGTGGTACACTAATCACTTTTATGGGTCCCTTTTATGGGTTGCCATCAGTGCCTGTGCTGCAGTTAAGCTCTTTGATGCACATGTGAATGCTTATAGCATCGGGCACGCCACCTATTGATGCTTTTCCTTTAGACACTTGATTACTCATAGTGCAGTTATTCTAGCAGTGTGGTTGCTGTTGCTATCACAGCTGTAAAGATTCATTATGCGGCACTGTTCTGGACATTTATCTTATATTTGTTTATCAGGGTGGTACACTAATCACAACTAACCATTTATGGTCACTGCTTGTTTAAAATAATTCACAAAGAAAAAAGCAAGTGAAAAGTGAGGCAGCAAGCATTGCATATCAAGAACAGAACACAAAGTAACAATATATAACAAAAGTTGTGCAGTAACAATTAATAGATGCAGTAACAATTATGAGAGAAATGCAAATGTTACAACATACACATAATTATATTTCAGGTTTACATCATGGTGGGAATGCTGTGGGGTAATGATAGCCAGGGATGAGGATGGTGGGGAGTGAGGAGATTTTAGTAGCTGAGAGAGAGAAAGAGTAAGGCTAGACAATGAGAAGCCCTTTTCTAATGTGGCTTGCTGTGCAGCCAGTACAAATTGATTTGATGTGGAGGATTTTTTTAAGTTCAGGTCTGAAGGTGGGGGAAGGAATGTTCTAAGTGGTTGGCAATTGCCATATTTTAAGAGCAAGGATGGAAAAAGAGTGTTTGGTACAGTGTAGCCTGGTTTGTGGGGGTTGGAATTAGGGGTGGTTGAAAGAAGCTACTAAGGATGAAGTATGTATGTATGTTTAGTATAAAGTGTGGCAGTTAGTGGTGTGAATAAATTAGGATGAAGAAGTTTGAAGATGAGAGAGTCTAGTGGGAGTTCTACTGTGTGCTACACTAGGAGACATATAAAAACTGTACAGTAGCAATTAAAAGATGTACCAACAATTATGAGAGAAATGCAAATTTTACAATTCACATTATTCATGTGACTGTGTTATGCTGGCAGTCATACATGCATAGCCCTTGTTGAGCCTTGCTAAACTAACTTCATTATGCTATGTCCTGATGTTTGGTGACATTATGGGTGTTTTTTTAATACCTCCTATCATTTCAGTTGAAACAGCTAAATACACTCATTCCATGCATAATAAAGGCGATTACTTTTTTACAGAGTTAAACCATATATTATACTAACCATATACCCTATATGCTAAAACACAAAATTATCTTTCATCAATATTTATTCACTGCTGCCATATAAAAATCAGTGTCTCATCTTCCATAATGTCTTAGATGAGGAATAGGAACTTCCCCTGCTTGTCTATCTGACCAAAGTGAAATAACACATTCTACTTATGTGTCTGCAGCTGTATTTGGAAGATACAGCTTCATTCTATACATCGCATTAAGTAAACAAATTGAGAATTAACTAATGCCCATTAGCATATAGCTCTGGGTATCATCCAGCCTGCTTTGAGGTATGATATGTTAACTTTTGTCCCCAAATCATAGGGGTTTAATTACAGGCAATTCTTCTTGACTCACAGATCACCAGATGTTTTCAATTTACTCAGAGTGGACCCATTTTCTGTTTCTACCTTTTCTGATACTCATTAGTATAAGCTGTTTTTTTACTGTCATTGCATTTTATTCATCTCATGTTGGTCCATAGTTTTGAATGCCCATCATTGCTTCCTATGAAGCCATAGAGGCCTGAGATCCATATGGAAAGTATACCTTGAAAAACATTGGATAAAACATATGAAATATCAAGTTCCCCAGTCTGCAATGACTCACAGAAACCAAAATTGTGCTCTCTGATGTCTTGTATGAACACTAGTCATTTTCAAAGAAAGCATGTTTATCTGCAGCCTATTTTGTTGTATCCAATCACTAAAGTAACAAGAAAATATGGTGTTTAACCTTAAAAAAGTTTCTAGTCAAACCAGTATGTGCTTTGGTTGCTGTGTAGTTGCTGCATAATCAGGATTGAAAGCTTGGTGTGATCTATGTTTATCTGTTTAGCACGCGGCCCAGTTTAACTTGCCAATTTAGCTTGTATACAAGCTATACAGTTGTTTCCCTTTTTCTTTCACAGGCATGGTCACTTTCTTTGCTTTTCTATCAAAAACACCATTAATATTTACCAAACTACCTTGTCTGGCATATGTCTTCATATATCTTCATGGATACCCTCAAACAATAGCACTGTCTCAGCACCATTCTCTATGGTATCAATGGTCATTTTTAGTAATTTTGTTGAACTTATGCTGCCAGGCTTCTCATTTACTTTCTTCCCTTTGTTAGGAGTCAATAATTTTGATAATCACCAAACAGCAGTATTTAATTCCACTTCAAGTTATTTACCAAAAAAATCATGTAAACGGGAGCAACTGGCAAGCACATCTCCTCTCTGCAATACCATCTTTGCTAGTTGTAGTCATGCAGATACTCTGCTAACTGCAAGTGGTATGTCATATGCTATATAGTACAGAATCACAGCAATTTACTGTATTATCATGTTGGAGTGTGATATTTTATTTAGTTCTACTTTATTATATTGGGTTGTCATACCATTTTGTTGGAAAACGTCGATCAGTTATAGTAATAAGGCAGTTGTGTGGTTGGGATTATGCACCCTGATTATGTACTGAATACTGTATTATACATTTTGCTTGACAGATCATATATTTGAGCTATATTAGGACTCCAAGAGGATATATGATATAGCCTGCCACTGTATTCAGTTTAGTGCACTGTGGTTGGGACGAACAGGTCCTTGTTCCTTAGAGTATGACATGTTACCATGTACTGTTGGGTGAACTGCATGTTATAATGCAGCTGTTATATATGTGGATATATCCTGGGAAAACTAACATGCAGGATATGCACAATTCTAGGTATTTGTGTTATGGTAATGGACATTTTGCATTTGGGTATCTGGTTAGTATGCATTTATTCATGTCTACAGGCATTAAATGAAAATGTGTGACACCAGAGGATGCATTGCCACTCACACCTGTACTTTCTATATGAAGACTCACAAAGAAACAACCATGATGGATGTACAGAGGCATCAGCATCTGTACCACCGAGGTATGCACGTATGCACTGATCCCATTGGGTCCTCTGCAATGGCAGGTCATGTTGCTGACTTGGATGTGCTTATTACATTTTGTATGTTTATGTACCAAGGAAAACTGCATTCTAACTAAAACACCAATGAGGTGCCTTTATTTACTACTGTTCCAAACACTGTCAACACCAGCTAATGCTACTTTCCCAACACCAGTAAGTTCTGATTAATTCAGGCTACTAGTTCCTATGTAAATTATTGAATAATTTTACTATACAGCCCAGATGGCATAGAATTCCTCCAAAAATCCAAGTAGGTTGGCAAAAAGATGATGGGTATTGTTGGAGTTGTGGGCATCAAAAATGATAAGCCAAAGTACCAGCTACCCTTTCTAATCTGCAAGCATCATGGCGAAACTGGAAGTTGTGCAACTTGGCTTATTACACTTGTACCATAAAACTCTGTGTCCTCCCATTGTTTCAGTTTCCATTATTTATAATTGCACTAAGTATTTCTCAAGTGCATATGCATACAAAAATGACCTTTTCAATCCATCTTCCCCCTATTGCTGGCCAAGCGTCACCTCCTCTCATTATGGGTCCCCTTCACAAGATCGAAGTTTCAGAAAGTCAAATGTATACGGTGAAGACCATATGATCAACTTTATAAAATGTTGAAGCTTTTGTATGGAGATCACGGTACAGTGGAAATCAGGGCATTTACCCTTTTCCCCCACCCTAGTGCAATCTTGGAGTTAGTATATATAATATGCAAGGGATGTGGGTCCAGGGGGCTTGCCCCCTTCAAAAACATATATATATATTTTGTTTTGTTTTGTCTAGTTTGACTATTTAGAAAGTTGATCAGATGGTCTTAACCATATGAAGTCCACCTTTCTGAAAAGTCAGTCTTCTGACATAGAGCCATCATTTCACAATCATCTAGTTTATTCAGCCAAAACCTGTGGCTATGAAACAGTCTTTTGAACAGTTTAAGAGATATTTATTGACCATAAATACACCTGTGCTCCTCAGATACTTGTAGTTAATGGGAGCAAGTAGTAAGAATTGCAGTGGCTAGGCTCCCAATGCTGTACTCCCAGTGTACACCTATGACCTTATGAGCCTATCCCCTGATCACCACAGAAACAAGATACTGCAGGAATCCCACAGTGCCATCTTAATGCCTCATGAATGCTTCTGTGCATGAGCTGACTGCCACTGCTGTCATAGTGTACATTTTGATAGAGGCGCACACTTCTCAGCCCTTCGGATGCATGTGGTGCACTCCCTTCACTTGAGGTCACTCATGCACTTCTCCCACACTGGGTTTGCTATCCTTGTCTGATTATTTCAATCATCTCCAGCAGATCTATCAGCTTAATAAGTGTTCATGTGGGTTATATTAATGGTTTCATACAACTGTGCCACATAACTGGTGATGCAGACAGATGTTTTTACTTGAAGGTTTTGGACTTCATTAGCTGTTTATCTAACTTGAAGTTTGTCATGGCCTGGCTCATTCCACTGTCTGCATTTTATCACTTCCCTCTGTAGTGCTGATGAAATGATGGTGAATATTAATATTTCTCAGATGAGCACTGGAAACATAAGTAATTCGGATGAAATTGTTTAGTACATGCTATGTTTTACTTGAACATGCTTTATGATCAATATTCATACAAGAGCATTACAGCTACTACCCTTCCCCTATACTACATCATCTTCTGCAGATGGGGTCAGTTGATCAAATTATTTAATGCACATTTCTGTTATGATGTAACCTGCAAAGTAATACATCTAGTCACTACTGACTCAACTTACCTCATTATATTATATCTGTATTAAACAAACAATGCTTTTTATTACTGAATATATCTTGTTGCTGTACTATTTCACCGGCGTTTTTAACAACATTAAATAAGCCTGGACAGTGTGGTGACAATGGGGTGTCTGATATGGATGGTAGGATACCCAATATGGAAAAGATAAAGAAAGGAGAGCTGAAGCCAGAGTTGCTCCAATTACAAAAAAGGTCAGGAAGGACAGATTGGGGTGGTTTGGTCACATTTGCAACAAAGCAGAAGGTAATTCAGTGAAGCAGAATAAGAGGCAAGGACACCCGGATAAGAGATGGACTGATGGATTGCATAAACTTATGATATAGTGTGAAATGAGCCTCTTTATTTGATCTATGAGCAAACTGAGTCCACATTTCATAATTAAGTTAAAGCAATATATAACTCTCTCAGTATATGCTTATCTGTCAGTAGTGTCCTTACCACAGTAGTTCAAGTAGAGCGGGGACACTAGGCAAGGGCGCTCCTTGTGGCCTTGTTTCTTTTTAGAAGTTATTGAGGAGTTGGTACAAGCGATTTGATCTTACTTTGAACCACTCCCCTGCCATTAGAAATTATTCAGGATGTCTGCAAATGATTGTATGTTAGCGACTAATAGATTAGACCTAGTGTGCCATGGTGTCTGGCATGTATTTGGGGGTTTTAGGGTTATGGCAGGTTTAGAATGTAAATGGAACATGACTTTTCTAATAACAGTGGGTAAATCAGTAAGTCAAATTAGTGAAAACTTGACAAGACTGAAGGATATGGCTATTTAGGGGTTATGTTCCGGAATACCCTGAATAACTTATTCAGATGAACTATGGTGATCTTTAGTCACATGCTACTGACTTATTTTCCTAGATGGTTTTCTAGAGCAAATACTTTGTTAGGTACAACAAATGTGATGCACGTGATGATATTACTTAGGATACTGCACTGTTTAAAAGTCTACCAATGAGTGAAAGAGATAGACGAGTTTCTAAGCTACAATCAATAAGGGCAAGAGAAGTTCCAAAGGGATTGTGTTTGCTGAGAAGGAGAGGGTGGTGGGAAATACCTGATTTCAGGCTGTATCTTTTTGGCAGCAAGAGCATCCTTTTATTTTTCTGTAGAAATAAGGCGGTAGTTGAAGAAAGAGTAAGGTGTCAGAGTGAAGACAAACGGGTAGTAATAACTAAGATGAAGAGTGTCGAAGGTCTGGAAAATATGAAAACTAGGGAATTGCTTAGGGAAAGTATTCAAAACAACCCCTATATAAAAGTTCAAGGAGAAGCGGTAGATTGGAAGGGTTAAAAACTGTCTTCTATTTCAGAGAGAGGATTTGAAAGGGGTTAGAGAGTTGGAATACTGTAGACAAGCCTTTCAGTTGTCTGAGAGAGAACGGTTTCATTATATACTGTTGCAAATGGCAGTCAGGAGTTGCTTAACCTCCATGGACTGATGACATTATCAGGTATCTAGTGACCATAATACTGTCACCTTAGGGAAGATTTTTTTAAGCATGCAGCCTTTAATTGTGGTACCACCTATGCTGTTTTAAATGATTATTTTTATAACTCATCTGTGGAATGGTTAAGAGAGCAATGGTGTATGGCAGAGGAAGTAACCTTTTCAAAAGGGGTATCCACAAATCCCTTTTCTTAAAATGTAACTTGCAGTATGGGATTACTTAGCAGGGGTTGCATAGGTTACACAGAATTTCTCTACAGATCCAAGTAGATTGGGAAAAGGGAGTAGATGTTGTTGAAGATGTAGGTATCAATATGCATGGAATATTCATATAATATGGGAAATGTCAGAAAGTAAGAGACCTTTGGAACATAGATTATAAGGGAATGAAAGTTATCTATGAAAAAAGGTACCAAGATCTTGGATTTTCTCTTTTTAATTTCTCCAAATCTTTTGGGTTTCTAATACCATGACGGGAATGGACTCTATTCCTAAGTCAAAGTACGATTAAGGTTCATAAAATTAGTATTGTTTCAATCTTTGATGTCAGCCAAAAGTGCTCTTTGCATCACCCGCATTGTGCCCAGTAATGACTCCTTCTGCAATTCATACAGGGTTACATGTACTGGTAACATATCTAAGTATGACTGTAGATTCTTTTTTTATAAGACCCGTTGCTCCTACTACTATTGGAAATGTCTGGGTATCTTTCTTCCACATCGATCTCATTTCTCCCTGCAGATCCTGATATTTTATGACTTTGTGTCTCTCTGTATGCAAGACACTGTAGTCACTGGGTGTGGTGATTTCAATGATCAATGCTACTTTTGTCTTTTTTTCATGGACCACTATATCCGGTTTCCTAGCATCTGTCTTTTGAACTGTTGATGATGGGTGATCCCATGTGATTTAAACTTCCATCATTTTCTATGATGCTTTGTGGCTCATGTTTCCAATGTTTTTCAGCCACTTCAATACCATAATGTTTGCACAATCCCCAGTGCAACAGTCTTGCCACATTATTATGCCTTTCATTATACAGTCTTTCTGCAATTGGTATGTCATATCCAGCAATGAGGTGTGTGACTGTTTCCAATTCAGTTTTACCAAGACCTACATTTAACTGTTTCGCCCATATGTTCAATGGACTTTGTAAACCAGCGTGTACGTAGCCCACTATCTTGAGCTGCCAATATTAACCTTTCATCTTTTAGTTTGAATTCGCCTCTCTTTAACCATTCCTGCATTCGTTCCTGATCAACATGAGGTTCTTCCAGAAGTTTTCTATACTTTCAACTATATTTATGCATTTTCCACATTTCTTGCCTTCTCATCTGGTCCATCACCTTTTATTCTTTCTTTTGTTTTTTTTTGTTTTTTTTTTTTTTTGCACATTCAGTTGCTGCCTGATTTTTATCTACTTCTGGTTTGATTTCCATTCCTGCTTGAGGGTGATATGCTTCTGCTATATTAAGCAGAGAAGTCATCTTAGATTTATTCTCCTCATGTTTCAAACCTTTCACTACATTTGGGTCTTGTGAGGTCAGCAGATAAGTGTGGTGTCCCATGACTGCAGATCTATACATGTAATCAATTTCAAGGAGGCCCATCCCTTCTTTGGAATGGGAAATATATGATCTTGGTATGCATTGATTTTGTATAAACAATTTGGTGAACATGCAGCATCCTTCTTGTTTTCCTATCTAATCTATCCAACATGTTTTGGGGCCAGTCAATCACTCCAAAACTGTAGGTTAGGACAGGAAGAGCAAATTGGTTTATAGCTTAGAATTTGTTCCTAGATGTCAACGCTGTTTTCAGGATTAATTTAAGTCTTCTAAAGTATTCCTTACTAAGTTTTATTCACATTTCTTCATGTTTATTGTTGATCCAGCATCAATTCCCAAATATTTATACACTCACTCTTGCTTAAGTGCTTTTAAATCACATTGTCTCAAACTGATGTTTTCTTGGTGCTGCAGTTTTCCTGCTTTAAAGGTTGCTTTTGCACATTTATCAAGACCAAATGACATTCTTATATCATCTGAAAAAGTTTTGATAACTTGCAGTTGTACTTTCTGTTCCTCATCTGATGAACTATACCATTTTAAATCATCAACAAAGACAATATGAGAAGTCTTTACACTTTGTTGTTTTCTAGGAGCCAAATTATAGCCATGGCTTAAGCTGTTAAGTAGACAGCTGAATCGGTTAAGAGCAAGGCAGAATAGTAGAGATTACAAAGAGTCACCCTGGAATATCCTCCATTGAATTTCTATCCCTAGGGTAATAATTTGTCCTTTATCATGGCTAAATTACAAAGTGGTCTAAATTGCAAAGTGGTCTGCCGCTGTTTCATGGTCACTCTGTGAAGGGTGTATCTTATACATTTTTAAGCACTCTTTTATGCATGAATGTGGGATACTATCAAATGCTTTTTTGTAGTCAATCCATGCCATACTTAGATTCTTCACCCTTTAACAGTTCTCTACTATGACTTTATTTAACAACAAATGATCCTTTGTTCCATATGACTTTTTTTATTGCCCTTTTGTTCTAGTGCCATAATTAAGTTTTCTTCTAAGTGACTATAAACTCTGTCAGCATCAATTCCCATATATAGTTTATATGTCATTGGAAGGCAAGTTATTCATCTATAATTTTTAGGGTAGCTTGTAGGTTCATTCTTATAGGTTCATAGGTTCATAGGTAGGTACTAGGCTATCGGCCCAAGGGCCTACGTAAGCCTAGCCAACAAGGTTCCCTGGCTTACGCCACCCAAGAAAGTTATTTTCCTGTGCCACTGTCAAGCAGAGACACAGAAGTGATCCCTGGGGTGTATTTCCTATTTCCCATCCACTCATCAAGATTTTTCTTGAGGAGTGCTAACGAGGAACTTTGCTTGACATAGATGGGTAGCTTGTTCCAGAGTATAGGAAGACTCTGGGATAGGAATCTATCCCTCCAGCATGTCCTGTTTATTGTGGTGACAAGGTTTAGGTCCCTAGAGCGTGTAACACAGAGGGATTGGGATTTCTTTAGGTGTAGCATGTCCAACAGCTCTGAGTTTAACATAACTTTATATGTTAGGCAGAGATCTCCTCGGAGTAGGCAATATGTTACAGAGTAAAGCTGGAGTTTTTTGAGACGGTCAGTGTAGGGCATCTGTTTGAGGCTAGTAATCCTCTTTGTGAGGTACTTCTGTGGCCTTTCCAGCTGCTGCAGATGTCTTGTGAGGTACATTCCAAAAGGGGTGTTGTACTCTATAATGGGTCTAATGAGTGCGAGTAGAGGGGAACAATGACCTCTTTTTTCCAGGATGAGAACCCTTTTGTGATGAGGTGTGCCACATAGAAGGATTTCCTGACTACTGTGGTGATGTGATTATCAAAGGAGAGACTACTGTCCATCTGGGTCCCAAGGTCTCTTATCGCACATTTGGCATTAAGCAGACTGCCATTTATGTGGTAGTTCATGGGTACAGAGTTTTTACCAAAGGGGATGACAATGTACTTTTTGGCATTGAGCTTGAGGCCATGCCTCTGACACCAGGCATCTGTCTCAGTGAAGCCCTTCTGTAGGATGTCCACATCATTTGGGGACTCAACTATGGCTCCTAGTTTGCAGTCATCTGCGAACTTCATTAGCCAGAAGCCTCCTGTGTTAGCCTGTACTTCAGAGAAGTAGATACCAAACAGGAGAGGTCCCAGAACTGAACCCTTTGGTACTCCACTTGTCACTGGTTGGAAGTCAGATTTGGAGTCTGCAACTTTTACATTGTGGGTTCTGTCAGTGAGCCAGTTGGCAACCCATCTTGTGATGTAGGGATTTATACCTAGTTTAGTGAGTTTAGCTATAATTCCAAAATGGGGGATGGTGTTGAAAGCCTTGGTGAGGTCAAGATAGGCTGTGAGAACCACCTTACCCTCATCTACGGCTTTGGTGACTGCCTCAAAGAAGTCGATCAGGTTCAAAAGGCATGATGTGCCTTTCACAAACCGAACTGTGTGGGGTCCAGAGTTTGGAGGTTACCAATGTCTTTATTTATGAGTTCCATGATGATACGTTCCATGGCCTTACAGACCAGGCTCGTCAGGCTAATAGGGCGATAGTTCCTTGGATCAGTGGTGGCTCCCCCTTTGTGGAGTGGGATAACTTTTGCTGTGCACCATTCAGTGGGTACAAAGCCTGACATGAGACTATGATTGAACATTGTGCTTAGGTGGGGAGCCAGTTCGTTCTGAAGTTCGTGTAAAACACAGCCTGGAATCTTGTCCAGTCCCATGGATGCTGTGTTTTTGGTTTTAGAGAGTGCAGCTTTTACCTGCATAGATGTGATTACAGGGACTCTGCATTCTTCCTGTATAGATATGGGCCCTTTAGGGGGTGAGATGGGGTTAAAGTTAGCACTAAACCTATCTGCCAGGATGTTGGCAATATCAGTTGGTTCTGTAGTTTTCGTGCCGTTGTGCTGTAACTCAGAGCAGATCTGGGTGTTGCCATTGAGATTCTTGACATAGCTATAGAATGCTTTGTAGTTGCCCTTAGAATCAGTGGCAATTTTGTTTTCATAGCTAGCTTTGGAGGATCTTATAAGGGATCTCAGCTTCTTACTGAGGCTGACCAGAGAGCTCCTCCACTCATGGGATTTTACACTCTTTTGCAACAGTTTCTTCCTTCTGTTGTAGAGTTTGTTTATGGCAGGGGACCACCAGATTGGCTTCCTTTTTTTGGAGGATAGCGTCTTGGTTCTGTTTGGGATAGCATGATACATGCACTCGTGTAAGTGCTTATAGAGTGTATTTGTGTAGGATTCAACAGTTGTAACTGTATTGTCCATCTGCATGGGCATCATGAAGTTCACCACTTCTGTCTTAAGAAGCATGAAGTTGACTTTGGAGAAATTTTTTACAGTGGTTTCCTTAATGGTGTTTGGGGGCAGGATGCAGATATCTAGGGTGATTAGCTTATGGTTGGATCTGACCAAAGAGGAGTTGACTTCAGGTGTGGAACACCAGTTACTCATGTTGGTAATGACTAGGTCTAGGATATTGTTGCCCCTGGTGGGGATGTGGATAAGCTGATCCAGTGCCTTGGAATTTATGAATTCCAGAAAGCGTTGAGCAAAGGAGTTGGTACATGAGTAGTTTCCTAGTTAATGGTAGTGAGGGAAAAGAAGTAGAAGCATTGTTTTTCCTATTGTTAGCTAGGTTGGTGTCTCTTTGGGGTGTGCATATAAATAGTTCTTATTCATGGCTAAATCGTCATGCAAAGATGTTAATACTTTAAACCAAAAGTTAGGTACTGCATCTAGGCCTGGGGTTTTCCAGTTAGAGGCTTTCTTAACTTTGTTTCAATCTCTTTGGCTGTTACTTCATCCCATTTCATATCCTGTATCTTTAATCTTCTTATTCTTTCTTTTAGTTCTTCTATCCATTTAGCATCTTTGTTATATTCCACAGGATCTTCATAGATATTTCTCCAAAGTGTATCTATTTCTTCTTTTTTTGGCTGTCTTTCAATTCCTTTTACCTTGTTTCAAAATGTTCTATAAAACTTTTTGGAGTCATCAATAAACTGCTTATTTTGTACTTTTCCTTTATATTTATCTGTGTATCTTCTAGGTTTTTCTACTTGTGCTACAATTTTTAGTTTGTTATTTGCAATAGTGCATGATAGATCCTGGTCTGTTCTATTACTGCGCATTGCTTTTATAATGTCTATCTTTCTTAGTATTTTTGTTGATCTGTTCCCTCTTCTATAGTCTTCTAACAGTGATACTTCTTGTCTTAATTGCTTTATAGTTTCTCTATTTGATCTTTCCATGATGGTATTCAATTTCTCTCCTTCTTTTCCCTCACTACCATGTGTTCTTGTGGTAGAACTTTATTTAGCTGCACAGTAATATATCCTGTTTACTTCTGTTATATCGCATGGATCTCTATGGACAGTTCTAATTACTGTGTTCATTTTATTAAAACTTCTGACTTTTTGGTTTTTATTGACCTTCTGCAGTCTATTTCTTTCATTGATCTTAATATGTCTATCTATGTCTATTAAATCAAGCAACATCTGGGCTCAAAAAGAACTGTGTCAATACATTTACACTTGCTGCCAAAATGTCAGCTAAGCAGCAGGAGTGTGTCATCCCCTCAATACTATCATAATTTCAGCAATGAGCCTCATGTTTGTGCACTGCTTAACTATGCACAAACATGAAATGCAGTAGAAATGTATATCCTGCATGCACAAACACTTTGCCAGCCATTGTATAAACCTGCTGCTTGCTGTTGCTCTCTGCAAAGTAAATAATAATATGTATTGTTTTTGTTTACTGTCCATTTAGTGTTCATGCCACAAAACTACATGTGGAAACATAAAAAATGAAGGCCCTATCTAAGAATATGTCACATATGTACAATGCAGCCATGTTTTACCTCCCCCCATGCACTGCAACCCTGGTCTCTCAGTTCTTGTTGACAAATATATCAACTACACTACACAAATGGATAACAAATGTGTGATATACCATGTACATCTTTAGAATGGCAATACACATTCAGATTTTCAACCACTTGTAGTAATGTGGATACCTGTTTGCATACAGTTTGTAAAGCTGTCTCTTAAACTATACCTGTACATTGGAACACAACCTCCATATACTAGTCATTGCACACTCATCAGCCTGGTAACATGCAGAACTTGAACTATCTTGACACTTGCAAAAGCCTACACATCCATTTCATGCAGGCATCCCAACATCTTCTCTCCAACATCTAGTGCTGAAGTTACCACTATAAGTTGACCTGTAGCCTTGTAAAAGTAAGACTAGTGCCATGGTGGTTGTGTAAGGTCCAGAGTTCTCTAGTCTGTGTACTTAGGGTTTTTTTCTCACTGCAGTCAATGCGGAGGTGTGTGTGTGTGTGTGTGTGTGTGTGTGTGTGTGTGTGTGTGTGTGTGTGTGTGTGTGTGTGTGTGTGTCAATCTAGCCAGAAGAACATAGGTGTGTATCTGACAGTTGCTGCCCCAATTCCATGGTTTGACAGAATTTTGACACATGCACAAGCCTACACATCCATTTCACACAGGCCTCCCAACATCTTTTCTCCAACATCCAGTGCTGATGTCATTCACTATAAGTCAGCCTGCAGCCTTCTGAAAATCACACTTGTGCTGTGGCTCTTGTATAAAGTCCTGAGTTCTCAAGTCTGTGTACTTAAATAGGCAGTGGTTCTGTTCCCATTGCAGTCAATCATAGTGTGTGTGTGTGTGTGTGTGTGTGTGTGTGTGTGTGTGTGTGTGTGTGTGTGTGTGTGTGTGTGTGTGTGTGTTTGCACTTGCTTGACATTAGAGAGAACATTTTACACCAGCATGTGGGACATTGCTATTACCATTTTCTCCTCACTAGACTCTGCTGATTTCATCAGCTATAGCTGATTTGTGGATGTGCAGTATTCCCATCAGGACAGGGTTAGAGACTGGCCTGTAGGCCTGCCACAAGTCACTTTATCCTATATGACACAGATTACAGTGACAGGGCTTTCAGTGTATCCACAGATGTCATGGCATGTTTTGTATGCCCTATATTTTCTTGGTAAGAAACTCCTGTGGTCTCTCCAGCTGCTGCAGGTGTCTGGTGAGTTACATGCAAAAGGAAGCATTATACTCTATTAGTGTTCTGATGAAGTTTGAGTACAGTGCTCTTATATCATCCTCAAATTTGGATATGATGGGCTGACTTATGAGGTACACAACATTGCCTTTCCATACCACTTTGGACACTTGGTGGCCAAAGTTCAGATTGCTATCTATGTGTGTTCCTGAGTTTCAACATAGAGGGAGTGTTGTCAATTATGTAATTAGTGGGGAATTCCATTTTGCAGAAGGCCAAAATAATGAGACATTTTTGGATTTATATGCTGACCTCATGGCTTTTGCACCAATTATTTGTCTGTGTTATCCCATCCTGTAGTATGTTATCATCATTGGTGGAGTCAATGATTGTACCCAATATGCACAAATCACCAAAACTGGTAAGCCAAAGGCCATATACTTTATCCTGGACTGTCAAAAAATAGATTCCAAACAGTAAAGGGCCAAGCACAGATCTTTGGGCTATGCCAGTGGTGACAGAGCTACTGGTAGAGTTTGATTCACCAACATTTACAGTATGTGTTCTGTTGATAATCCAGTTGGTTAACCGTCTAGTGACATAAGTGTTAATACCTAACTGGAGAGAGGTTCTCAATGGTACCTGAGTGAGGGAGTGTGTCCAATCCTAGGCCTGATCAAGATAAGCATTATGCACTGTCTTACCTTCATCCAGGTCTATCACTCAGAATCAATGGGCTGTGACATCACAGATTGCCTATAGCATGACTCAGAACATACACTTACCTGACACGGTTGGAGTCACCCTTCAACACACCCTCCACATGGACTATATTCCCGTAGAAGGGTATACATTAACATGCATCTATCAAAGTTGGGGGGGGAGCGCATGAGGCATACATGTATCGATACACTTCCTGACTCTCCTCATCTGTGAGGCAGACCAACATGTCATCATGGAACTTTTATAAATGGACACTAGTAATATCCCAGCTGTGTGCAACAGACATGTGTGATTTATTAATGCTACATCCATGTAGATTACATCTGTTAGATTTCCTCAAAGAGGTCATTGAGGGAATGCATGATTACAACACTATCATCCTGTAGAACTTGACCAAGACAAGGCATTTGATACACATCCGCACTGTGATATTTACTCAAGACTGTCAGATGTGGCCATAAACACCTATATCATCAAGTGGGTAGACCAGTGGATCACATACATGGTATTTAAATATGCTAAAATGTGTGAAATGACCTATGTCTCAGGTCCAGATATCAGGCCCGTACATCAGGGCTGTCTGCTAGGCCCTTTTCTGTCCATTATTTAGTCACAGATGTCATGTATTACATACACATCCTGTGTCCACATAGCTGCCTGAAGGACTACAGATTGTGAGAAATCATTGACTCCAACTGTGATATTAGTATATAATACAGACAGTATCAACACATACCAAAGATTGCTGCCACAGCCATGGCAATACATGAGATGAAACAAAAACAGGGGGGATTGGTTACATTATGAAAACAAATGCACAACCCAAGGATACACACCCTATAATCAGACCAATACGTATGTGACCTGTGTCCTGGGGTAGATTGTATGTGTAACGTCCACCAGCATGTGGTCACAGTGCTGACTAATCCCTTGTATGTAACACAACTGCTGTGTATGTGAAGGATAGCCACACCAAAGGCTATAATACCTCCATAGTTCACAGCCTTCAGCACACCAGTAACTGAATACAATGCACCCTTCTTCATGTACCTCATGACGCGTCTTTCAGTGATATGTAACTGAAATGTACCACCTTTTCCACAGTGAGCTGTCACACGTCTTATTGGCCATACCTAGGTATTCTTTTTGTTGCATAAACATTACTGCCTGCTGGTGCAGAACACCCATAAAGGTGTTACACCAGTTGCATGTGTGATACCTGTTCTGGTGATGTGCATAGTACATACAGAGCTGTTTGACAACATTGATGGCATGGGTTACATTCATGGCAGTCTGACTTGTGCCATATATATCTGCAATGCATGCCACTCAACTAGCCTGTATTGATCATAATGTCACATGCAGGTATAGCAGTATCCCTCCTAACAACTCCAGCAGATGTTACAGTGTCAGGACAGTGTATTTGATTACCCTCATAGATTGCTAACATGTCATAATAGTTGTACAAGTGTGTTTGTGCAGAGTCATCTATGATCACTCAGAATCACATACGTTGTGTCAGAGACATGGGATGTCCATGATTGTGTGGGCTTCTTTTACTGTTGTCCATGAACCTGTAACTGTGTCCCACTTGTTGGTGACCTCTGTTGGCATTACACTCATATTCAGGCAAATTAGTTTGCTCAGCTTCACAATATGCACCCTATCCCAGTGGTATATAACATCCCTGATAGATGTCCTTTGCATTGTTCATGTCAGGTTGATTATCTCACAAAGAAATCTCCTCTGTTGTTATGTCACCTTGTGTGACAGTCACATAATACACATTTTCACTGTGCAGTCTGTACTATAATATATTGATATGTGATTAGTATTCCTGTTACAACAGTCTTCCATTGATATGCCCTCATCTGTGGTACATTATGATGTTTCACCTGTATTCTTTCCCTGTGTTCATTCCTACAATTCATCTGTGTGTCCTGTTCAGTACACACACTTCCCTTGACTGTTTATTTTACATGGCAGTCCATGTACCATTAAGGATCATTTACTCAACTTTTGTACAGAATGCCTGGAATGGAATTTCACAGTACTCTGCACTGTATCCACTCTCCTGTACTGTGTTTGGACCATAAACATTACTATATGTTAAGCCCTGGTAATCATTGTAGCATTCCATGCAATCCTACTAACGCAGTTTGCTCTATAGTAAACATGTTTGCTAGCCATGTTGGTTTACACAGTTTCCCGGTCAGTGCATGGCATGAATGTGTAATTAGCGCTGCTGCTCACCCTGCAAACATTGAAACTCTGTTTAGGTTTTGCATGAAGCCAACAAGGAGTTTATTAAACCCATGCACTTTTCTAAAGAAATTTATAATAGGTGCAGATGAAAAGAAGTTTGCTTATATATTATCCTGCATGTAGTATAAGGGACCTCCCCCTTGCAGGAAGAAATAGCCGCCCGGTAGTTATTTAATCTAACTGTTCCCAATCAGCTTGCTTTGTATCGTATAATACTGCCTAATCTTCGACCAGTCTTTACTAACCTCCCTCTACTCCTGTGCACACAACACTCTATAATAGGTCCTGATATAATTTTTCCCAACATCAGTAAGATAAATAGTAGGTAACTGAAGAGAAAAAGAAGAGAAATGTAGAAAAAATAACTAAGAGTGAAACAAAATAATTTAAATCTGAAAAGTAAAAGAGAGGTTATTTAAGAAAAGAAAGGAAATATTCAGAAAGCATCCTTATATTGTATGTTTTCATATTCTGTTAGGGTAATGGGATTTATATATATATATATATATATATATATATATATATATATATATATATATATATATATATCAGAAAAAATCCCAAGGTGTGGAGACAGGCCCACTGTTAAAGATTCCACAAGTCTGTTTATTATTCCAATTCCACAAAAATGTACTGTGTAAGCGCATTCGTAAAAAATCACTTCCTCAGACACATCATAACACTTAAAAAAAGACTCAGTTTTTATACCATACCTAATCAACACAGACCAGTTTCCCTCCAAAATATTTAAAGGTACATACATATTTAAAACCATTGTTCATTCATAAAATGAATCAATTTAAAATAAAATACAAGTTCAATAACATGCTAAAACATATAATTATAAAAAGGTTTTCATAAAACCCTGCCATGTAAACTCATTTCTTAATACTCTTATTTCTTAAAACAGGTTAGTTTATCATTCAGCCCATACCCTCTATGGGCTCTGAACCTAAAAAATCCATTTCAGTTCTGTTAGTTCTGTGTCATTTACTAAATCACCAAGTCTTTCATTGGCGTATTGTACATGAAGTACTTGGAATAAGAACGTGTGTTCATTCCCCATAGATACAGCATGTTTAGCCAATGCACTATAGTCTTCTCCCATTTTTGTGCAATATAGATGGCCTCTAATCCTGGTTTTGATATGGTGGTTGGTTTTGCCAACATACAATTTATAACACTTAACACAGGAGGCTAAATAAACTAAGTATTTACTATTGCAATAGGCTTTGGCTCTGATCTCCCATAAATATCTGGTTTCAGGGTGCCTAAAAAACCTAGCTGTATCAATATATTCGCAGTAATTGCACTTGCACTCTTCCTTGTACCTCTTTTGAACTCATGGGTGATTACATTAGACCTCGAATAATACAGTTGCTGCTTAAGACTTTTCCTGTTTTTATATGTGAATTTAGGCTTCTGCCCTACCCACCTTTCAGTTTGCTCATCAATTAGTAAAATGTGCCAATTCTTGTTAATAATGCTATTCACACTACCTATTTCCTGAGTGTATGAAATAACTAGGGGGATTCTTATGTCTGTGGCATCATCTTTATCTATACCAACTACTTTCGTTGAGAAATATAGCTTGCCTCTTCCATGCCTCTCAGCCTTAATCTGTTCATATACTGAATTTATTTGGCTTTCAGTGTACCCTCTTCCTTGGAATTTCTTCTTCAAATCTACCAGATTAACAAAGAATTCATCATCGCTAGTAGTGAGGAGTGATGATCTGAGTCCATGTCCTTTTATTATAATTGAGAAAATATGGGGTGGGTGCATGCTATCCCTATGTAAATAAGAGGGTTGATAGCATTCTTTTCTATGTGTGTATATATATATATATATATATATATATATATATATATATATATATATTTATATATATATATATATATATATATATATATATATATATATATATATATATATATATATATATATATATATACTGTTTTGTCAATTATGAGTAAATGTGTATATATCTGCCTCTATCTATACATTTATCTGTATATATATATATATATATATATATATATATATATATATACACTAGACTACTTAAAATATAATTAGAACAAACAGTGAAAATATAAAATGAATTGGATTTAACTTTATATGCTGAAAATCATATTTGTGTAACCTGCGAGATGCCATCATTTCTAATTTCTTAATTTATTCTAATTCCTAATCCCTAATACTTTGATGAGGCAAGACATAGTGATTCTGTTTTTTGGTTGGTCTTTATATTTCTGATAAAGATGAATAGCATGGAAGAAACGGATAAGATGTACTTTTTATTTGAGGCAGTATATTAATTATTTTGTAGAGAGGAAAAAAACACTCTAGGAAAAGGAAGCATTGTTTTTAGGCCATATTCGCCCTACAAAGGTGATTTTCAAAATAATGAATGTAGCTCACAACAGAATAATGTACCTTACAACATTGTGGTGAAATAATTTGGATGGTATAAGCATAAGGTTTGGTGCAAAGGTTTTCCTGAAATATGAAACAAATGGCAGGTTGAGCTACAGTGACTACTATATATTATTGGTACAATGGTTATTTCATCATCATCATCATCATCATCATCATCATCCCCATATATCTTTCCCACACTGCTCTGTGAGTTCTCTTTATATTATGATTGGCATCCCTGCTCACCTGAGCAGTGATGCCACCTCTATACATATGATAATTAATTGTTACCATATGCTCACTCCAAATAATGTCTCCTGTCCATCCTTTAGTAACTAAATTCCTAACCCAGCCCCCAATCAATAGAATCTGTAGTTTCTCACATTCTTTTCAACCTGTACATTCATCTCCAATCCTAAGATGGAGAAAATCCTCAAAATACAGAAACATTCCTGCAATGGGGCCAGGCCCAGAGGTAGGATGCCCAACTTGTTGCAGAAGGAAGTAGTAGTCCACAAAAATCACAAGAACTGATAGGCCAAAGAAGAGCCATAAATGTGATAAAGTGGATTATTGAGAATAAGAAAAAAATTATATATTGCTAGTAGCATTGTTGCCTCACAGCAAGAGGTTCTCCCATTCGATTCTCGGCTTGGGTTGGGAGTGCCTTCTGTGTGGAGTCTGCATATCCTCCCCGCGGTCGAGTGGGCATTCGAAAGACATGCGTTGAATGGACATGCCTTCGTTGAAGGTTGGGCATCGGGCTGGTAACTCGACACCATAAAAACCAACTGCCAATCATTAGCGGACCGGAGTCCCACTGTGGCGACCCCTAACTGGGAAAAGCCGAAAGACAAACAACAACATTAAGCAAAAAGCCCAGAATTTCCAGATGCAAGCTATACAAAACAATTAAGAGAGAAATTAGAGAAAAGAAAAATACTCCCACAACAGACCTCCCAACCGTTCTGAATTACTCAGTTTTTACCTAGTTTTGGGGTCCAAATGAAGGGGTGCCATGATTCCCGAGTGGCACCCCTTCATTTCCGATTTTTTTCATTTTGTTTTCTAAATTTTTTAAAATATCCCGCTGTCGGAGCTGACGTCATCACGTGCGCAATGACGTCAGCGCTGTCAGGCTACCAGCCAGTTGGAATTGAGCTCAAGGAGCTTGCATCATCATTTCCATCTGGCTGGCTGTTCACATCATCATTTCCGGCGGTTAAGTTAACGGCAGGATTAATGCAGCAGCATGGGGAACAGGAGCCCACCAGGATTAATGGCAGCAGTGAGCCCACGGTGCGGGACTAATGAGCCGGGATTAATGGCGGAGGTGGGAGTCGGGATTAATGGCAGCAGCGAGCCCACAGTGACGGACCGGACAGCAGCAACATGAGGAAGGGATTAATGGCAGCAGCGAGCCCAGCAACATGAGGAAAGGAACAGAACGGGAGCCGGGCCAGGGAATGGAGCACTACTCAGGGTAAGGTTACCAGCCAGCATAAATTCTCACTACTCCTAAGGGCAACGACTATGAACACCATCGATTGTGGTACAGCTCATGACTGTAAAATTACACACTGTGCAGAAGAAATAGACAGAATTTACTGGGGGGGGGTGCTCTGGGAAAGAAAGTAATAGGAAATATGACTGTTAGAACAATCCTGGGAGAATGGTGGAAGAAGGAAGGGGAAACTAATTAATGCAGAAAGCAGGGCTAGATCCAGGACAAGGCAACCTAGGCACCTGGTTAGGGCTCAGAGAGATTTGATTATTGTTTTGCTGAACAAGGTGGAAGCATGGCCTTGTCTGAATGGAGTGAAGCGCTGAATTGTTTCTGAACAGGGGAAATTGAGCAGCACTCTGCTTTCTTATACACTCTCAAGCAGGGAGCAGGTGTGTGTGTGTGTGTGTGTGTGTGTGTGTGTGTGTGTGTGTGTGTGTGTGTGTGTGTGTGTGTGTGTGCCATACTGTTCTTCACATGTCAGGATTTTCTAGGGAGTGACCAGTTTCTTGGTGAAGTCCTCAAACTAACCTGTAAAACCTACCTGTATTTTCCTTAGTATCAAAGCACATAATAGTGAGTATTGTATTAGTAAATGCTAAATTATAACTGTTAAATAGTCATGGCTGTAACCTAAGAGTTTGATTTGTACATGGTTGTATGGTGACACGTTTTGAATATTCTGAATATTTTATTGTTGTTGCAATCAAAAAAATAAAATTGTTGCACAGTTCCAAAAAAAATCTTGGCTGTGCCCTTATGTAATAAAATAGAGAATGTATTAAAAATGGTGCTATAAATTGCTCCACAGGAGATGAATCTTCCACAAGATCTTTCCAGTGAGTCCCTACAACTGTCCCAAACACCCCGCATCAGCTAAACACTCTATTCCAAAAAGTTCAGACCACCTTCCTATGCACCCCTTTTACTTCACTACAAAAAAGACAAAAGAAATTGAAATGTTTTTAGTTTACATCCCTGGCTCAGCAGAATATATTGAGTACACCTTGTTAGTCATTTTTGTAATCTCTGTTTCATTAGCAAATCCTTGACTACTGTCTGGAAGCAAGCCATTATATATAATAATAGCAGACCTTAAAATCACCAAACTGGCCAATGCCAATGACTTTAGACTAGCCAACAATTTTAGCAGCTACAGGGAAAATATTTGAAAAAATCATATAATTACAATGCTCTCTAGACATCAGCATAACATTTGGTCAGGGAAAAGCAGTATGATGATATTATATAGCCTAATTAATTAAATATTTTAAAATATGGATAAAGAGTGTGTTGTATTATACAAGGAAGGAATATAATTTAATAAAATCAGGAAGGTGTATAAAGAAAAGAACACATGTATGTTTCTTGTTTTGTGTGCAAGGGGCCAATGATTTGAAAACAGCCCAAAGGTAGTCTTTATCCACCACTGGCCAGATGCATTTTCTTTGGATGTGGTGTGGGTGTCAATGCTGTTTCAATGAATGTGAGTTTCAAGGGCAAAGTTTAATGTCAAGCCTATTTTCATTGTGAGACAGTACTGCTTTGTTTACCAGATGATGTCTCTTAGTATTTCTGCATTGTTGTGCTGTAAAATGTAAAAATAAAATTCAAATAATTGTAGAAGTAAAGCAGTATGCATACATTAGTGTTTATGGTAAATGGGGCAAAATAGCCAGGTAACAGTACACTGGAATGGCTGCAGAGGGACTCTGGTCTGGTGCCATGTTTTGGTTGTCTGTTCTTCAATTTGCGTTCGAAAGCTGGTATCCCACAATTCCATTGGAGTGGGTGGGGTTACATAATTATGTATGCAAATTAGATGTTAATTAGCGTACAGATTTGTACCTATTTTTCATGGGCCTTGTCCAGATTTTTGATGCTTCCAGGTTGAGAGGTATGTTCCACAAGAAAAATGTCAGAAGTTTCAAATAAAAATGTGTATTCGTTAATACAACAGATTTGTGAAAAACAGTCTATAGACCAAAAACTTTGATCTGTTTGGAAAAAGAAGCATCTCAGGAAGTGCAAAAATATAATCAACAAAACCTACAGATTTTTGAAAAGCATAAAAAAGAAATATGGAGATTGGAAAGAAAGAGAGATTTGATATGGTGCAATATTTATGCAAAGGAGAAAGCCAAATTAATCAATATAAAGAAGGCAGTCCCAAAGATATTCAAAAAGAAATATAGACAAAGGCATCCAGATATGGAACATTTCACAATAAAAAAATAATATCATAAAGAGGGAATGTAGAAAAGAAAATTAGTAAAGTAGAAGTAGAAAAAAAATAGAAGTTGAAGTTATGGAGTGCCTGCGAAGTGAAGGATTTGGTTTAGAAGGTCTAACACAGGTTACATCACAGCATGATGGAGTTAGTCTCAAAAGTAAGGAGAAGCAGGAAGATCAGGAGACATCTGAAGAAGAAATGTGGACATGGGAAAGAAAAAGACATTTAATATGGTGTAATATTTATGCAAAGGAGAAAGCAAAACTAACAAATACAAAAAGAGCAGCACCAAAGATATTTGAAGAGAAACACAGGCAAAGGAATCTGGACATGGAAAACTTTACAATACAAAAAATAAGAGGACAAAGAGGAAAAGCAGAAAAGGAAGTTAATAATGTAGAAGTTGAAGAAATAAAAACTGAGGTTATGAAGTACCTGCAAAGTGAAGGATTCAGTGTAGAAAATCTAATTCAGAAAGCACCACAACAGGATAGAGCTATGGATATCTAAACTAAGGGGAAACCAGTGGAATGGGAAGCAATAGTTCAGGTGCCATATGAAGATATTTTGGAGCCTTCCACAGGAAACCAGTATAAATGTTAAATTGAAGCTGGACAGCAAAGGAAGGAACAGGAAACTGTGGCAACTCTGACACAGTTAGTGTTGAGGGGTGATAGGCCAGGGAGTTCCCATATGACAGTCCAGGTGTATGTAATACTTTTAAACAGTTATAATACAATTAAACTATTTTCTTTAAACTATATTCATCGTGTGTTACTGGTTTTACATCAGTGCACAGTGTTTAAACTGCATTGCCAGGAGGAAAACCACACCATTGAAGAACTGTTCATCATTGCTTGGCATTGGTATGCAATGCCAGACACTGCACAGACACAGAGGCCAAAATGTGAAGGTCTCCATTGGTTTTCTTGGTACTTATGCATGTTGTAGTGCTGTACTTCCTGAAGGAACCAAAATAGCAAATGTTCAAAAACAAGCTCAAAAGTCAAGTTCCTTAGGAACAAATCATAAAACAATACTGTGAATGACAACCAGCCAGAATTAAAGGGGTAAATAACAAAATCCACTTTAAAGTTAAAAACAATAAAATGGTTGAGCGCTTTCATCCATTAATTATAGGACATCATCAGAACCGTTTGAATCAAGAAGTGCTAGTGGCAGGTGGTCATTCACAGTATTGTTTTATGGCTTTGTTTTATGTTTTTTTAGTACTGTGGATGATGTTACAGTTGGTTGTATGCAATATGATTTCAGTTCCCTCCTGCAAAGCTGTTTGTGTGGCAAAGAGGGATAAGACAATCTTACTGTGTTTTGAAGATTCATTAGAGTGCAAGCTCAAATCTAGACCTGTGTAAATGTATTTCATGTGTACCAAGAAAAATTTTGCATTGTTTATTTCATATATTGCTTTTCTTCATTTCAAATAATTTAACCTTTTCATCATAGACAATAATCTAAAATTTGACCTACATGTTAACCAAACTATCAAAACCATTAATAAAAAACTAGGGTCACTTTACAGAATAAAAGCCTTCCTAATCCCTCCAGCTAAAATTGCCATAGCTCGCTCTCACCTTCTTTCGACCCTTCTGTATGCATCCCCTCTACTCTCAAATTTAAACAAGACTGTCCTTAACAAACTCTCAATTTGCTACAACCACATTGCCAGGTTTGCCACTGGGCTGCCTTTTAGAACACATCATTGCATAATCTAAATCAGCTTGGGTGGCTTGAACTACCCAGGCTAATCAAGTATAACCAACTGATTATGGTCTATAAAATCCTCTATAATCCGGACAATACTCCTGCACTTAAAAATATTATCACCCCCTATAACAATCCTAGACCGCTTCGATCCTCTAACAAACTACTAATTCATACTAGCAAAATTAATAACACAGCCGGTGATTCTCTCTTTGCAAACTCTGTAAGTAGATCCTGGAACTCTCTTCCAGCTGATATTACCTTACTTTCCACCTTAGGTCAATTTAAAACTAGACTCAAACAACATTTGTCACTTAACTGTCTATGTCAATGTGTCAAGCCTGGCTCACTCTCTCTAGAATGTGTAAAAATCTGTTAACCAGTTTACTGTGTAAATTAATTTAATCCTGACGCGCTCAGGATTAACTGTAACCTGTGGAACTTGTTTAACTTGCTTACTTATTTAATCTCTGTAAATAGACTGTTTGTAATATGTAATGCTGATATTATGTAACACTGTATCTGCTTACCCTTGGAGCTTTTCTCCCAGGGCCTCCGCTGAAAATGGACATGCATCCAGTCGGACTATCCTGGTCAACAAATGTAAAATAAATAAAAAATAAAATGTCACTGTTTGCCCAGTAAGTGGCTTAGTGCAAATAAGTCAAATGGAGAAATACAATGAGTGCCAGGTTTAGCTGTGCTTATCTCATTTGTGCGATACATAGCAGTGCACAAACCTGGACTATTAGCCTACACAGAAAACAGACAGAACACCTGCAGACTGGGCATAGACAGTGTAATGATCAAAAAGGATACATTGTTGCAATTTTTGCTTTCCATCACGCAATGCCATTAAGCAATGTTGCACGACAGTTAGCAAGGTTCCCCAACACCTACAGTCATCAAACTCCTGCAGACTAGATGCAGACAGTCAATAACTTAAAATGGATACATTCTATTAATTCTGTTGGGCACTGTGCAAACACACTAAGCAATGTTGTGCTGCGGTTAACACACAAAACTTATGAATGAATAGGCAATTATGCAACTATAATTTAACTATTCCTGTGGCAGCAGGTGTAACTGTAGAGCTATAATACAGATGGTTCTGGGTTCAAATGCAGGAAGTGCAGCATATTTTACTGTTGTGACAGTTCAGTTTATATCAATGAACAGAAAAATATACAAATGTTATTTTAGCATTCTTGTGGCAACAGGTATAAGTGTAAGGCTGCTATCCACATATCCTGGCTTCTAATATAAGGCATTCCAGACATTTTTACTATTGTTCTATTTCACATTATATTCAATATCACTTATGACACTTTAGATAGTGGAGCTTATATGAATTATATGAATGGGGGATAAGATACCCTTATTGTATTTTCAGATTTATGACTGAGGGTATACTGCCTACAATATTTCTGTAAGTATAATTCTGCTATGTGGACTTGGATAGCCTTCACACTTAAATAAGATGCATACACAAATGAATCTATATATACTTTGTCAGGTCATACACATGCATGGTTAACACCTCAAACTGTCAGCTGAATTTATGAATGATTCTTGACTATGACTAAGCAGCACTTCTTCTGTAGCAAAGATGGAACATCACAGCTGTGTAAGAAAATGGTTTGCCCCTATGCATAGTTTTGAATCTCACACTAAAAATCAATTTTAGCACGGTACAAAGCCATAACAAAAATGTGTCAGGTCAAGCAATTTATGCCCTCAGTGCATGTCTGCAAGGTTAACTCACCTAACAGTTACAGAGGCAGACACCCCTCAAACTAAAGTCAAGTGCCAGATTAACCTTTCAATTTCAAAAATTGCTTTCCTCCCTCTTAGCACTGCCGCTCTGCATTTAACATCATGCAAACAAAGCTGGCATCATTTCTTGGGTTTGCACACTACCAGTAAACACGATAACAGGAACTTGCAGGAAATTATCATTTGCCATTGCTCTACTTTTGGTTTTAGATATGTCTGGCATTAGAGGTCAAGGTGCCCAGTTTAGCTCACAGAGGTGAGGTGTCCAGGAGTCCAGGATATTTATTGGACTCATGGTAAAGTGCCACAGCCAAAGGCTTCTGCAGGGGGACTATTCTGGCTCCCAGTACAAGTCTGAGGCTTGGAGTAGCTTGGCTAAGGCTGTATCCAGTGAGTCTGGGATCCCATGCACTGGAGAACAGTGTAGGCATCACTTCAACCACCTACAGAGGTTCAAGAAGGATACTGGTTGACTACGTTTCAAACTGATGACATCCCACAGTTATGTAAATATGCTAATAAACAGAACTTTTAATACATAGAAAGCTAAATATAGGCATGACTAGTATGCATAATAATCTTCTGTTCTTTTCTTTTCATTTTCTTTTCACAGCTAATGCTGAAATTCAGTTGAATCGGCAGGCTCATGCTGAATGCCTGGAGAGACTGAGGGAAGCAAGTGGTATGTATGCAGCACAACAGAATATTACTGTAGCTTTAAAAGTTAATGATAGATTTTGCTGTATTCTATATAGTAGTAGTAAAGTGAGCATGCATAACCTACTGTAAAAGTAAGTATGCATGCATAAGTCTGTAGCACAGACCAACTTTAGGAGTCAAGTGAAAGACTGTAGTCAGAGGTTGTGGGTTCAAATACCACAAGTAGTAACTATACAATACTGCATTTTCTTCATAATATTACATAAATTAAACTTAATATAACTGGCATAAATGCCCTGCTGTTAACTGTAATCAGTATGCTTGGACCAAGCATATGTGCAATATATGCACATTGTAAAGATTACTTTCAGCAGTTCGTAATTATAGCTCGTAGTTCATAGGATGTATACTTAAATATAATATTTCAGATAAAATAGTTGTATGTCACATATGATGTTACTAATTGTATCTCTTTCTTTCTCTCACCCAACCCTTATCTCAGTTTTATTTTATATTATGTGTTGTCAAAACGTCTCCATGTTATCCATCTGTAACAAATCATTAAATACCTCACAGCACAGTGAGGTAGGCCATCCCCAGTGAGTCAGCCTGTCCCCGCTCCACCTGCTGCAGCATTGATGCCCAGCACATCTGGGATTGGGACTCAACCTGGCAGCACTGCTTCTAGTGCCCCTGCACTACCTGCACCCTCAGGTAGCACTGCCGCAGCAGCTAGTGCTGTGGTACCCTCTGGAAGTAGTGGCAGAGGTGGGGATTTCATCATCCCAAAGGATATGCCAGGGTTGTTGCATGTGCATAGGGTTATGCACTGCACCATCAGTGTATGCCTATGCCGGCTAGTGAGGCTACTCTCTCTCATGGTCTATAGAAGGATAAAATGTCAAGCACTCCAGGATCTGATGGAGTAAGGGGACAGTGATGACAGTCTTGTGGATGAGGACTAGATTCACACTGTCTCTATGTTTGTTGAGCATGAGCTTGCATTGTCCCCTCCCTCACCTCAATCATGGTGTCCCCCAACCTTTTGTTTCACTCACCATCCCTGTTTCTTGTCTTATTTGTCTTGTTTGTTGCATTTGCTTCTTCACCTACACAACTTACCTGACCATCCAGCATTCCTCTCTTACTGAATTAAAAAAAAAATGGGCACCTGCCCCACAAAAAAATATCATCCCATACATAGTTCTCCATTTTGCACGTGTCTTCTTGACATGCTTAATTTGGTCCAATTGGCTATACAACATGATTGCATTGTTGACACCTCTCTTTGTGGATGTGACAGTCCAAATTCCGCTAATATTCTGTACATTTTTTTCAGTTGACACTGTTAAAGAAATTGATAGCTATGGTTCTTCCTACCTCCCTCCTGCACATTCCTGTATTAATTATGGCACTGTTTGTTTTGTGGATATGCAGGAGGTCCATCAGAGTGGGGTCTGACAATGCCCTGTATGCCAGGCATAGAGCTCCCCTCAAAAGCCTGTAGGAGACAGAATATAGGGATAGGGCCTTGAGGTAGTCTGCAAAGGACATATTACTTACGCACTGTATTCTTTTAGTGAGTAACCTCTGTTGACATTCCGGTTTTTGCATATGCCTGGTTAGGTACATACCAAAGGGGCATTGTACTCAATGATAGGTCTGATGAATGCCGAATATAGTGGAACAATGACTTCCTTCGACTTAAATGCCATACCTTTGTTTATACGTTGCGCAACATAGAATAATTTCCTCACCAATGTAGACATGTGATGATCAAAGGCCAGAATACTATCTATGCGTGCTCCTAAGTCCCTGACTACTGGGTCAACTATAAGTTGTGTGTTGTCAATATGATAGTTACCAGGGATGGATGACTTCCCAAAGGATACTATTATGCATTTCTTGGCATTTATTTTAAGTCCATGGCTCTGACACCAGTTGTTTGTCTGTGTCAGCTTCTCCTGGAGAACATTTGTGTCAGTGTGAGATTCAGTGACAGCTCCCAATTTGCAATCATCTGCAAATTTAATCAGCCAGAGAAATTGATATTAGCCCTAACTTCTGAGAAGTAAATGCCAAAAAGGAGCATTCCAAGGACTGATCCCTGCGGGACTCCACTTGTGACTGGCCTCTATGCACAGATGGACTCCGCAATTCTAACTTCCTGGGTCCTGTCTGTATGCCAGTTGGGTATCCACTGGGTGATATGCGGGTTTGCACCTAAGCTCTTGCAACAATGCCTGAGTAGGGTTTTGTGTCAAATGCCTTGGCCAGGTCAAGGTAGGCAGTGTGAAGGATTTTGCCTTCATCCATTGCTTTGGTGACATTTTCAAAGAAGTCCACCAGCTTGAATAGGAATGATCTGTCCTTTACGAAACCAAACTGGTTTGGGTCCAGTGTCTGGAGGTTGACTATATCTGTATTGATCATCTCCATGATAATTTGTTCCATGGCTTTACATATAAGACTAGTGAGACTTATGGGTCTGTAGTTTCTAGGGTCAGTAGATGGCCCACCTTTATGCAGAGGGTTGACTATTGCTTTTCTCCATTCATGAGGCATGAAGCCTGTTTGGAGGCTATAGTAATTCCAGAGGCCCTGACCGGTCATTTTTCATGCTATTTAGAAGGCATCCTGGGATATTGTCTCGGCCCATTGATGCAGTGTTCTTGGTCTTAGAGAGAGCATTAAGGACCTGTTCCCTAGTGATAGTAGGGGGAGTTATATTTGATGATATTTCCTGAGGGAAGGTTAAGAGAGAGATGGGTAAAGTTGGAGCTGAATTTATCAGCCAGGAGGTTTGCTATATTTTCTGGCTCAGTAAAGGTGGCTCCATTTACAATGAACTCTGCACATAACTGTGTATTGCCTTTGAGGTTGCAGATATAGCTAAAGAATGCTTTGTGGTCATCCTTGGCCTGAGAGGCCAAACTTACCTCAGATTTGGCTTTGGTAGACTTTATTTTTCCTCTGAGTTGACAAGAGAGCATTTATCCTTCTTGGTGCTGTACCTCCTAATTTTTGCCATGATTTTCTTCCTCCTGTCATGCAGCCAATTGATTTTGTGATTCCACCAGAGTGACATGTTTTTTTGAGTTAGTTCTGAAGTTCTTTTTGGTGGGTACAGCTGCCTCTATGCAGCTATTAACATGCTTGTGCAGGGTTTCTGTGAATAGTTCTGCATAGTCAGAAGTGTTCTCAGGGTTTATGGGGGCTTGAAATGTTTCCAGGTTCTTACTTAATAGCAGAAGGTTAGCCTTAAACTAGTTCCTGAATATTCCCAGTTTAGCTGGGGGTTCAAGTTTTATTTTTACTTCAAAGGAGATCATTTTGTGGCCTGGCCTTATCAGGGAAGGCATTACAGTAGGGAATGTGTAGCAGTTTCTCATATTAGTGAGGACTAGATCCAGTATGGTTGCACCCTTGGAGTTTACAAAACCTAGGAATCTCTGTGCATGTACATTTGGTGTCATATAGGATTCCCACTTAATAGTGGGGTAATTAAAGTCACCCATGAATATGGTATTGGTTTAGATGGTTAGTGTTTCTAATAAGTTTAAATACATGGTATGAGTTTCCTGGGTCATAATGGGGGACCTACATGGAACAGCTCAAGTGCATTGTCCTGTTGGACCAGCCTCAAAGTACATGTATTTCTGATGTAATTAGAGACAAGTAGCTGGTCTAAATGTGTGGAAGGCATTATAACCTTTCACTGTTGGTGTGTTCTCCGTGGCTTTAAACCATGTCTCAGTGACCACACAGACATATTGCACCCTCTTAGAATGATACCAGAAACTAAGCCAATTATTAAAGTGAATCATCTTTTGCTCATATTGTGGTATCATCCTTGGAGAAGGTAAAATGCTGTTCAATGCTAGGCTCATACCAGCCAGAAACAAAAATTCCGAGAACTCCATGATGTCTCTCTTCATATGGTCTAGGGAGGTACATCTCAGGTCATTTACTCCCACATGGACTATGACTGAGTCATATTGGTAATTGTGGTCCAATTACCTGAGTGCATGCATGATGTGACACATCCTAGGCCCTGATAAGCAACTGACCGTAAGCTTCTCCTTACTCAGCCTGGTGAGAGGGACATCAGTGTGTCTCACGATGGGGTCTCTAATGACTAAAATGCTGGATTGTGTTGTGACTTGTCTTATGGGCTTAGAGGTAAAGGCTCCATGAGATGTAGCTCTATGTGTTGATGTGGAAGTTGTTTTGAAAGAGTGTGTTTGGGGCTACTGAGGGTATTTCTTATGTGTACTTTGTCTAGGAGGTCTTTGTGGTTTGGGAAATTTACATGTAAGTGCCTCAGTATACATGAGTCTATATATCTGCTTTGAATTGTGTGTGATGGGTGCAGCATGTGTACTACTGACAACCTTATGGACATTAGGAGTACTTTTATGTGAGAGCTTTGCCTCCAGTGACATTGTGTAAATACATTTCTCACATACCATATCAATTTGTTTGAGAATTAACTGGTTGTCGGTAAACATGAGACAAATTCTGCATTGCCTCAGGATGCCCATATCCACCAAGTTGGTAACGGAGACAGTTGGAAAATTCATATCCATAGCAACAGACCCTATTTTATTGATTATACTGTTCGAGTGAGAATATCAATCACTGTCAGGAGTATCTGGTTTGCACAGTGCTTGTCACTGCAAACTAGTTGTCCTGTCTGGAACTAGATACTGGAAAAATTTCAATTGTGGCTTTACAGGAAAATGTCACTCAATGTGTCTGAGTCTGTACAGAGCACTGCCAAACCCTTGAAGAGAAACTAATATGTAGACCCCGAAAATTTAAGGATGAAGTATTTAAGCATATATTCTGAAGTTAGAAACAAGTCATGCAGTACTTACTGAAATAAAAAGAATTAGCTTGTCAAGAAGGATAAAGAGAGGGGAGTCGCATGAATGGCTACTGTCTGGCTACTACTAATGCTGGTCTCACCACAGCTTCACTATGTTGAGATATAATGCTCCTTTGCTTCTTCTTTCACCAGAAGCAAAATGCTAGCACCAATCCCAAGAAGAGAAGCAGGCCACAGCCTGGTTGGTGATCCACAGTCTTGTCCCAGATGATGCAAGGTTCTGTAGGCTTGTAGCATTTTTCTGGTAGATGCTTTGAATAGCAACCAGACCAATCAGGTACATTACGCACAGATACTCACTCTTTAGCCAGAAACAGTCAGGAATCAATGCAGTCTGCTCTTACTCTCACCAGGACCAGAATGTAAGTACAGATTCCAAACTGTCACCTATAAAGCAATTATTAGGCTTTCCGGTGATCAGTAGTCTCCAGGAAATAATGTTCCTGTGCTCCTTCTCTCACCAGGAGAAAACAGAAGCACTAATTCCAAGATCACTACTGAGAGAAAAAGTGTGGGCTCTCTAGTAACTGGTGGTCTTACAGTAGATGTTTAAAGGTAAGTTGAAATAAAATGGTTTATCCTAAACACTGCAGTGTGCACTAAACAGGGTGAGGGGGTGCGGCAAAAAACAATGCTTTTTTATCTTTTTAACTTTAAATTTTGCATGGGCCAAGGATGTTTCTCAGTACATGTGTAATTCCATGTCAGTATTGTCATTTTAGATGTTTCTACATCGATGCTTCGCATGTCAACATTGGGGTCTATATTACGTCCGCCAAAGACATATTCATCGAATATGTCTTCTGTGAACAACAACCAATAAAAATCACTTCAGAGAACCGTGGGCATTTTCCCACAGTTCGCAAACACTTGCCCACTAATATAAGCTTGCCCTTTCCCCCACTGTAGTGCGAGCTCAGGGTTGGTATATATATATATATATATATATATATATATATATATATATATAGTTAGGGGGGTGTGGGGCGTGAAGCCCCCCACTTGGATGGATTTGATTTAGACCAGTGTGTGTTCCAGACAGTTGGTGGGCAAGTGTTTACAAACCATGAGAAAACTTCCATGGTTTGCTGAAGTGATTTTTATCGGTTGTTGTTCGTGGAAGATGTATTCGATGAAGACGTCTTTCACAGACGTAATATAGACCCCAACATTGGATGTGTTCAGTCTTTAAAAATACATATATATATATATATATATATATATATATATATATATATATATATATTTTTTTTTTTTTTTTTTTTTTTTACATTTGTTAATCGGGATAATCCAACTGGACCAGGTCCATTTTCAGTGGAGGCGTGGGGAGAAAAGCTCCACAATTAGATAGATTAAGTAACAAAAATAGACAAGCAGACAATGATAGCACAGAGACATGCATAATAACAATGGTGAGCTTAAACTGTCCCAATAAACTATGAAATAATTACAAGTCTACAAGTCTAGACCTTATAATCTTATGTTATTTCAACAGTAGGAAGATTAGGAAGGAGGCAAAGTGGAATAAGAAATACAGTCATCTTTATGTTATACATGGGCAAATCCAGGTTTTCCTGAAGTGTGATTTGAGTGATTTTTTTTAATTTTGTGATAGTAGAGGAAGAAGTTATAGAAGAAGGGAGGTTATTCCAGTTTTTAGCTATGGTATGAGGGTATAGAGCTTTCCCTGCCGTATTGTTGGCACTAGTTATACAGAGGAGAGATTTATTGGTAGAACGAAGTGGACGATTAGTAGAATAGTGGGAAATAGACCTGGAGTTTTGTCAGGGTACTTCAGGATGCTAAAGGCACTGACTAGCTGTTTGTAGGTGAGTAGCTGAGGAAATTCTAGCCATTGAATATCCCTAAGTGTCTGGCAGTGATGGGTTCTGAAGGTAAAGTTGTTAGCAAATTTTGGCAACTTTTATACACACACACACACACACACATATATATATATATATATATATATATATATATACACACACACACACACACACACACACACACACACACACATATATATATATATATATATATATATATATATATATATATATATATATATATATATATAATTTATTTATTTATTTATTATTTATTGACATTTGTTTACCAGGAAAGTTCACTGGGCCAGAATAGCTTATTTTCAATGGAGGCCTGGGGAGAAAAGCTCTGATGTAGGAAAAGCGATTACAAAAGGAAATTCAATGTAGTAAGAACGATGTTACAAAATTCAAATGTTTCATAAAATTACATAGCATGGCATACATCTGATACAAACAGAAATAATACAGAAAAGGTTGTACATAGTCATAGAATAAAGGAACAATAATAACATGGTATGTAGTAAAGTGCAGAACACAAATAATTAGGGATTAGAGTTTAAAAAGCATCAAGAGAAGGATCCAAGTTTCAGTTGGGGGGGATAAGTAATGTCAGAATGTCCAATTACACAGTTACATGTCGACTTGGAGAGAAGATGATTATGTAGTTCATTTTTAAAGGTAGATGGGCATTGTTATTTGAAGAAGATATTGGTGTTCAGATTGTAATGGCCTAGTGGGATTTTAGAGGGAGAATAAGGACCTGAGTGCAGGGCAGTCCTGAGGCTTATAAATCAGTTTATGAATAGATGTGAGTTGGAGGAGGAGAAGGTAGTGCGGGAGTTCCAGCCAATTTAATTGTTTTATGGCAATACAGTGGTGTTCAGAGTAGCGACTATTTGTGGTGAATTTAGCAATCTAATTATAACATGTTTCTAGTTTTGTTATCAGGGAAGACTGCAGGTTGGCTAGTAAAGGGGCACCATAGGTTAGTGAAGGTAAAAGGTAAGATATTGCCAAAGTTTGTTTAGAAGGGAGAGTGAGGAATTTGTTATCGCTATGAAGTACCCCAAGTTTTTTTCTGATATTATTATGGATATGAAGATCAAATTTGAGATTTTCATTGATTATTACTCCAAGCAATTTACTGTGAATTACTAATTCAATTTTGGTAGAGTTGAGAGAGAAGATTTCAAAGTTGGCTAAATGAATAGGAGTGTCTCTCTTAGGAGTAAATAACATAAGTTAAGTTTTTTTTTTTTAGGATTATTGTGAAGCCATTTTTCCACAGTGAAAAATGACGCTTGAGTAGATTGCTGTAATATTCCTGGCGTTTCGGCAGAGCAGACTACAGTAGAGCCTTTTGCATACTGAACTAAGGAGCCATGCTGGATGGATTGGTGTAGATTGTTGATATAGATGTTAAACAAAAGAGAGCTTAAAATAGAGCCTTGGAGTACTCCTGCAGGGTGGTGCAAATAAGGGAAAATGGAGTTCTGCCATTTAACAGCATATTCTCTGTTGGAGGGGTATTTTTTGAACCAGTTAAGAGATTGGGGAGATAGACCTATACTGGAGATTATGTAGAGAATAATAGTGTGAGAGATGGTATCATATGATTTTGATAAGTCCAAAAAAGGGCAGATACAGTGTTTCCTAAGTAATGGGCATTATTGACTATGTCTAAGAAGGAAATTAGTGCAGTAGATGTGCTATGTCCTGGACAGAACCCATGCTATGAAGGAAAGAGAATATTGCATTTTAAAAGGAAGTCTAGGAATTGTTTTTGCACACATTTTTCTAGAATTTTAGAGATGGGAGAAAATATAGCAATGGGTCAAAAATTAGAGATGTTCGTAGAGGGCCATCTTTTTGAAGTGGCAGGGTGATGTTTTTTTCCAGAGGCCAGAGATGTGAGATTCTCTAATAGATATGTTTATCAGAATGCTAATATTATAGTCAACTGAGTCTGCAGCGAGTTTTAAAAACTTGGCAGGAATTCTGTCAGCAGAGGTAGAGCATGGCTTTAATTTCAGAAAAAGTTTTTTGATGAAAGAGGTAGAGATAGAAGCGAGATTGAGTTGAGGTTGGGAAGTCTGTTGTAAGCTGTGTATAGGGGAAGTGAAGGTATTTGGAGGAGGACAGTGTGAATTATTTGGAATGATGGGAGAGTTCTGAGGAGGATTATGCTGAGGGTAAGAGGGAATGCAGAAATAGATTTATTGTTGAGAATAAGGGAAAAAGTAGCAATAATATTGGCAATGGTGTTGATGAAGAAGAAATTGAAAATGCTTTCAATTTGTTCAGGAGGTTTGTTGGGGGTGTGGGGAGGAGATGGGTTTAGTGCCAGGGTTCAATGGATTATTGATAGAAGACCAGAATTGTTTGGGGTTATTTTTCCTATTTATTTGCTGTTTCCAGAATTAGTGCTGTTTATCTTTAGAAACAAGTTTTTTTTGTCTTGGTTACAGAGCTGTTTGTAATGCATAAAGTCACAAGTATTGTTAGATTTAAGCCAGAGTTTCCATGCTTTATCCCTATTAGTCATGATTTCTTTAGTAGCTATTGTTAACCAGGGGGTATGATTAGTTTTAGTTCTTTTGGTTCTAGTAGGGGCTAGTCTATCTAGAAGTGATAGAAAAGTATTGTTATAGTAAAGCAGTGTGTCATCTAAAGGAAGAGATTTGAGGATACTCTAGTCAATATTCCTCAGGATGTCATTAAATGTGATAGGGTTAAATTTAGAAAGATTTTGAACTAGTTTGATGTTATGATTTTTTGGTAAGGATGTACAGGCTCAAATTGTATATGCAGGAAGATGATCACTGAATGAGTTGGGCGTGGTGCTTGAAGTAAAGAACTTAGAGGAATCTGAGACTAGAATCCAGTCTAAGATGGATCCAGTGTTGGCTCTATTATTGTACCTAATAGGGGAAATAATAAGTTGGGTGAAGTGAAATAAGTTAATGCTGGAGGATGATTGTTTAGAGGAGATAGAGACCCAGTCAATATTCATGTCGCCAAGGATTATTGTTTCATTTTATATAGTATAAGAAATTCAAGATAGAATATCTTACAGAATAGAAATGTTATTTCCAGGTGAGATGTATATGACAGTTATACAGACTTTTTTAGAACAGTTGAAATCAAGAAAGGAGGTCAGAATCTCAGCATTTTGGAACTGAGGAATGTGGTCTTTGATATGTTGAGGGTGTTGGGGTAAATGATGGCTGCACCACCTCTTTTTATTTCTTTAGTCTATCAGACCTAATTATACTAAAATTTGGAGGGAGAATATCTGAGTCCTGAATAGAGGGTTTTAGCCAGGTTTCTATGGCAGTTAGGATGTCAATTTTATTTTGAGAGAGTCAGGCATGCAGCTTAAAGGTTTTATTACAGATGCTTTGGAAATTTATAGTGGATAAGTGAAGAGATTTAGAATTTTTGGAGAAGCTGGAATTTGTAGGGTAGTAAGTAGTGGAAGGTCCAGTGTTAGGATAGATGTCACCAGAATGGAAGTGGATGGAAAGGGTATGAGAAAAGTGGAGTATAATATAAAAATATTAGAAGTTATATGGTGTAGGAAGTAATAGTGAGCATTGGGTGTATAATATAAGGTAAACTGTGTAAAGAGAATGTTGATTTTAGTACAGAGAATGAGATTAATGTGGTATAGGCTTGGGCTTATATCCGAGTAAGTGTTAAGTAGGGGAGTCTAGAACAAGTTAAGGAATTTGTTTTGGGAAGAAGGGGTTGATGGTTAATTATTGTAATATGTATAAGAGTTAGAAGGAATAGGGTAATGGGGAATAGTAGTAATGTTTGATAGAACAGGGGAGGCATATTAGGCATTGTGGTGTGTGGACTAAGAGTAGGAATAGTAAGTTAGTAGGAAGTGATGTAATGGAAGTGAGGGAGGAGGAGTGGCTGATGGGAAGAGAGATAAAGAGGGTTTATGGGAAAGAAGAGTGGCTAGATTAGTATAAATGTAAGAAAAGAGGGGTGTGTGTGTGAATGGGGTAGGGTAGGGGAGCAGAGTGAGCCCTAGTTTAATGATGGTGAATGGAGCAGATTGAACCACAAGACCAATTTTCCAGAGAGCTAAAATAAACCATCAGCTATGTAAGCACAGGAGAAACCTTGCTGTATATAGAGAGTGACACTCACTTAGCGGGACAGTGAAGCAAACCCAATTATTAAAAAGCTCACTACCTTGGTTTTAAGTTTTTAGATATTGAGGGAAAGTTTAAAAGGAGAAAAAAAGTTCAAGGTAGTCTAGGGAGTGGGTTGGGTAGTTAAGGGCAAATAGCGTCCGATTCTGTGTGCACGCCACCATGCAACCCTTTTAGTGTTATCCTGGGGAAGAAAAGTAGGGCTTTAGTTAGTTTAGATACATAAAAAATTATTCAGCATACATTGAAGGCAGCTTTGTCTGTAGGGGAGAAGGACCGACCTGTGAGTATGCACATCAGGAGTTCTGGCAGGTAAACTTTGATTTGAATTTTCATGAATGGAGCTGAGGAATGAAGGCAGCTTTGGCTGCAGGGGAGAAGGACTAACCCATGTCGGGAGTTCTGGCAGGTAAACTTTGGTTTGATTTTTCAGTGAACTGGGCTGAGGATTGAAGGCAGCGTTATCTGCAGGGGAAAAGGACCAATATACAATTGGTCAAATTATCTAAAAGTCGAACTTCATTTGATCATCCATTACTTAATCCAGGGGTTTTCCCTTTTCTTTGAGACTTTAAGCTGCTTTTCTTTCTTTTCCTTTAATCCTTATAATGCCACCTATAAGGAAGGCATGACTTATTGATTTCTACCTGTATCTAATTCTGCAGTCATTCTATACACCATTCTGGCTTCCCATGAAGCCTCATTTTGCATACAACAGTGTAAGTTGTTATTCAGATGAGTAAGTAGCAAAAATATAAAATGGAGTATGAACTAACAGAAAACTTGGCTGAGACATTTAGTAATTTAAGGGTACCTACAGCAAAGATATTTATAACATTTACAAAACAAACAATCTGGTTCTCTACTGGATGTGCGAGACCCATGATTTTGAGTCCTGCTACTATGAAAAATTTCAACAAATTTCAAAAATCACTGTACTGACATTTATCAATGTGTTTTTTGCATGAGGCAAAGTGCTCTTCATGCTCTCCTCAGAATGGGGACCCTTGTGATTTATATGTACTAATTTAAAGGTCACTGTACCTCAGAGCAAAAAAAAATGCCCTGAGGTAGTGTTACTCCTATTCACATTGTCAGTCTTGCTGTTTCAAGGATTGTCACTTGTAGTTTTATAAATTTCAGAAAGAACGCATAAGATGACCATTATTTTTAGTTGAAACATGAACAGGATCGTGAAGTCTGTTTATGAGCCTGCAGTTACAAAACGTCAATAGGAATCATAGGAAAAATACACTGTCACTCTTTTAACTAATAATAAAAGAAAACATTAGTTTAGGTGCTGTAGTTTTTACACATTATGATTAAATATAAGTCCCATTTGAGGGGAGAGAGAGAGAGACAGAGAGAGAGTACACTATGAGTGAAATTAACTTTTTCTGAAAAAAGAAAAAATAATATCCCCACTTTACTAGCATGATGGAGAACAAATTATAATATATTACTAAACATGGGTGGGAGGTTGGCTTAATGGTTAAGGTGTTTACCTTACAGACACAAGGTGCAGGGTTTGATTCTTACTTGGGGTAATTGGCTAGACTTAAAATGGCCCACAAGGGCAGTTAGTCTAGTATAAACCTATGAACCTATGTGGAATGATGCAAGGATATTCATACTATGTTAAATATTATCATGTAATCAAAGCTATTTTCAGTTTCTTAGTTGTCCTTCAAATGTCATACATTATGATGGATGTAACTCCTCTATTTTTTCCCAGAGTCTTCAGTGCCACAAGAGGAAAGCAATATTCTCTACTGACCAGTGAGGAATTATAGTATAAATTCATAGCAGTGCAGGGTGATCTGCCATCAAGAGTATTGCAAACATTAATGCAGCAGTTTATGCTATGCTCTAGGCTTACATGCTGGTATGTGATAATGAATCAGGTGATTTGTTTTGTGACAATATAATTTATTGCATTAAGACAATGAGCTGTAAATAAGTTTAGCCTGTTGACATACCAATGAAGCCTGTATCATTTGTCTGCATACTATATGAGCCTTAGTAAGTCAAATGACTAGACCAAAGATCATGGTCACCTTTAAAAGCAGTCAATTAAATTAAAACCAGTAAACAAAGAATAAAAAAAAAAGAGTACCTGAATGCTGAAAGGTATAGTGATATATCATACAATTTAAACATATGCCCAAGGGGCACAAGGAAGCTCAGCCTTTAGAATTATACAACACCAGTGGAACATATTTTATAACACTATAGTGGGATTCATACCAGTATATCAGATGCAGAATTATTGCAAAATGTACTGTGAAAATCATGAAAAGTGAAACGCAAGGAAAAGAAATGAACAAGTGTTTTTGTGGGGAAAGAAGGTTATCAAGCAGAGATCAGGAATTCATCAGAACAACAGAGTATGACAGCTCATCTCTTTCTGTGTATTATGCCCTTCCCTAGGGAAGACAATACGAATTATGCTTATACAATGATTCAAATTTAGGAAAGCTGTACATACTGTCACGTATGAACACATTTCTGCAAATGGCACTCCATGCCATCATAAGCTAGGAAAGGGATGCATTCCCATTTTCCTTGACCTCCTCCAGAGAGAACTAACATCCCCTTTTGGATTTTATTAATTCTAGCAGCTGAAACTACAATAGAGCCCACATGGTGGCATATAGCGGACATGTTGCAAATTCTTTGTGGCCTGCCACCTGATGAAACTTTTATCAAACTGCATCTTTTTTATGCTCATTGTTTGTCTTTTATCACTACCGGATTCTTTTTATTGTCGCATTTGTGCTTAGGATATTGGTTCACTTCTGCGCTATTTCAATTGTGGGTCATTCTTTGTATTTTGCAAAGGACTGGATCATAGCTAAGAAAGGTCTGCTAATATCCACCCACGTACTGGCCACTACCTAGATATCAGTTAAAGGAAGCCTGCATTTGGCTTGGTCTTTCTTTTCTCCACCCTACTCAGTCTGCTGACACCCATGTCTCTAATCAAGCCTGGATTAGTGACAGCACAGACATAGCCTTGTTTCTGCACCAGTGGGGCAGCCCACACACCATCTGGTTGTTCCATTCATGCAGTATATTAAGCTTAAACAGTTTGCCTTGATAGCAGAATGTGTATAAATGTTGATAGAAAAGGCTATCATGCATCAAATTTCTGTTTGTATATAATACAAACCATGGCCAGAGAAAGAAACATTACTATGTATTTAATTTAACATGACAGTATCTGCCTAACGATAGCAAATACAAAGATGTTTCAGTTTCTGAGTTGTGACTTCACATCATAGCATTTCCTGGATATCCACTTTAAGGCCAAAGTAAAAGAGGTAA